>NW_016157871.1:30385-34167 GCF_001687245.7 Rhagoletis zephyria
TTTTTTTTTAATTTATTTTAATTATATGTTTTTGAAATCTCTATTTACACAAAATAGTTAAAATTCTGATTATATAATAAAAATGTTTTAGAGAAAAGGACAAGTTGTATTTTCAAAAAGTGATATTCATTCTTTTGGTGAACAATTATGTGCTAAATAGTTTCAATCAACTTTTATGTACTCTAAGGCTTTTTTTCTTCTATTGTGTAGCTATTCCTGTCGTCTATTTCTATGACACGGTTTGGTCCTGTATATTTATTTTCTAACTTATGTCCTGTTTCTTTTGAAATAATTACCTTATCTCCTATAATTATTTTAAAATCTCTTGAATTCCTATCTACTAATTTCTCTGCCTTTTCTTTTTGTTGCTGTAACAAAAGTCTTGCTCTTTCCCACGCTATCTGCAATCTAAATTTTAGTTCTTTCGCCTAGTTATCTATATTATATATCGGTTCTGTTTTATCAATAAAATTAATTTCTTCCGCCGTTCTGTCGAAAATTAGTTCGAAAGGGCAGTAGTTGTGTGTTACTGTTGGTATGGTATTGCAGCAATATGTAAAATATCGCAACCATTCGTCCCAATCGTCTTTTTCCACTGAAATATATGAGCGTAAATACTCAATTAAAGTGCGGTGGCTACGCTCGAGCGCGCTCTACTGTACCTAGTGATTGATGATGATAAGCGGTGGATGTAATTTTTTGTATTTTTAATTTGCTTTTGCTATTGTCTTTGCGTCCTTTTTCGGAACTGGAACTGTTATCAAGTATTTGGTTAGTTCGCGAATAATTGTAACAGCGTATTCGTTACCACTCTGCGATTTAGGCAGAGGTCCAACCGTGTCAACAAACACTATTCCAAACGCAGTAGTTGGTGTTGGTGTTATTACTGCGGGTGGTTTGATGTGTCTTGTTATTTTTGCTTTTTGGCAATTCTCACATGACTTTATATATGTTTTTATGTCTTTAGTCATGTATCGCCAATAGTAATAACGTTTTGTTTTTGCAGTAGTTCTCGCGACATCACTGTGGCCACCAGTGATTGGATTGTCGTGGAACTTTTTTAAAATTTCAGTCACCATATCTCTATTTTGATTATTTATTGTTGTCACCTTGGGTAATAGCGCTATATTAATTTTCTTTAAATTCACTAGTGAGTATGGTTTCGAATATTTCTTCTTTTGGTGGCATTTAAACTTGTAATTTTCAATTTGCTGGCTGCTGTTTCCAGCCTAGAGAAAAATTGTCCTAAGTCAAATTTCTCATTAACAAACAAATCATTAACCTTAAAGTGTACTAAAGTCTCTTTTCCGTTCTTTAATGAGCACTCATTTAGAGAGAGCTTTAGTGTGACATACTTTTTGACGTTATTAAATTTTATTTCGTCATATACTTTGGGCTTACCTTTATTAATAAAATTTTCAGAGATATGTGAGTTTTTTATAGGATCTCGTTTTTTTCGTTTAAATCTTGAATTGTTATTTCTTTACTTGTGATTGTGTCATCACATTTTATTCTTGATAATGCATCAGCTATATGGTTTTCTATGCCCCTAAGGTATTCTATTGTAAAATCGTATTCTTCGAGGTCTAGCCTCATACGTGGTAATTTTGATGACGGATTTTTCATCACAAACAAATATGATAAGTGTCTATGGTCGGATTTTACTCAAAATTTTGTTCCATATAAATACGGTCGAAAATGTACAATCGCCCAGTGGACTGCTGCCAGTTCTTGCTCAATTGTTGATTTATTGCTGTCACCTTTAGTGAAAGCTCTAGAAGCATATGCTATAGGCAGTTGAACACCATTGTGCTCCTGGCTAAGTACTGCACCGCAAGCGTATTTGCTTGCATCTGTTGTAACACAGAATTGCTTTGTAAAATCTGGATACTGCAGTGCAGTAGGTGACATGAGTTTATTTTTGAGATATTTGAATGCTTCTTCGCAGTTTGTATTCCATTAGAATGGAACATTTTTTCTACATAATCTTGTTATGTGGCGGGAGTGTTTCGCAAAATTTTTAATACATTTTCTGTAGTAATTACAGAAAGCTACTAATCTTTTCGCTTCTTCGGCATTTTTAGGTTTTGGATAGTTTTGAATAATTTTGTTTTTGCTATCGTCTGGAAGAATGCCGTTATCTGTGCATTTGTGACCTAGATACGTTACTTCACGCATAAAGAAAGTGCACTCCTTTGGGTTGAGTTTTAAGTTGAGTTTTCTACACAAAACAAATACATCGGTTTGATTTTGAATCATGTGCTTTTCAGAGCATCCTAAAACGACTTAATCGTCCATATAGATAAAGGCTTGTGCTGGTGATAAGCCAGCAAATGCATAGGTCATCATTCTTTGGAAAGAATTTAATGCTATTTTTAAGCCATAAGGGAGTCGTTTGAAACGATATGAGCCACTATTTGTGGAAAATGAAGTAATATCTCTGGAATTTTTCTCTAATTCTATTTGATGGAAACCTGACATGAAATCTAAGCATGAAAAATATTTTGCTCTTCCAAGTTGGTCAAGAATATCATCAACTCTTTGAAAAGGGAATTTATCTGCAGCTCGTTTTTTGTTAGTTTGGCGGTAGTCAACGACTAACTTCCATCGTTTTTCACTTGAATTTGACAGTGACTTTTTTGGAACTAAAAGTAAAGGACTATTGTACGCTGGTGTAGCGGGTTCGACTATATTATCTTCTACCAATTTTTTCACTTGTTTTTCTACCTCTAATTTATGGGTGTGCGGGATTCTATAATTTTTTTATGTACACAGGAGTAGGATCTGTAAGTTGTATTTGCTGCTTATAAAAATTATTTGCTGTTATTGGCTCTGAATCGATGCCAAATATGTCGCTATATTCTGAACATAATTGAGTTAATACCTTTTTATGATTTTGGGAAAATTCTTTGAGAGTTTTTCTAATACCACTTTTTTTCTACTACTTGAGATACTTTGGTCTATTTCATGGATATCGTAGTCGGACAGTTTTTCATAGAAAATGTTTTGGTAGTTTATTGTGATATTATCATTTGTTATGTTTAGTATTCGGACCAGTGTTGGCACTAGTCGATTGATATTTGAATCAATTAGTTAATTCGATTAAATTCAATCCGATTACAGTTAATCATGATTAGTTTTAATCCGATTAAACAGTTAATCGTAACCGCGATTAAAAACATTAATTTTTAATCATTAACCCTTAATTTGATTAAGTAGGTTTTGTGATTAATTAATTTAAGCTGAAATTTTACTGCGCACACAAGACCAGTTCATCGGGTATGGCAAAGTCGGTTTTCCTCATACATCTAAGCAATTTGGTGTGCATTTTCATTAAGATCTATTTTAACAGACGCTAAGCAAACTAGGCTTTAATATCCCTCTGCACATGTGCGATGGGTTATAAAAATTCCCAATTTATGTATTACTAATAATAATAATGTTTTTGTTATTTGTTTTTGGCCTTATAACAATTATATTCAACAATTTATATTGAGCTCGAGGCCGTTTTTTAAATGAAAATTTATTGTGGAAAAGCAACAATAATTTGAAAAAATGGTAGAAGTGATAGCTATTTCGGAAATCACCACATTTCCTCATCAGACTTCTTTCAGTAGGATTCGAACCGACGATCCCACTGACTCAGCCAGTTGCCTTTGCACCGTGCTAAGTACACCTTGTAAATTAACGTTTGCTTTTTTCCACTACTTTCATTTTTGTTATGCCAACACAATCAAGCGCAGCTATTCCGCTGCAATTCACTTGATCATGTGGTTGTTGGT
>NW_016157871.1:38348-43633 GCF_001687245.7 Rhagoletis zephyria
GAGGAAAAAGAGGAAGAAGGGGAAGACAAAGATAAAATTCCAGAATATCTGTTGGACGAAATTATCGACCTTTCTGATGATGATGACGATGACCAAGATATTAGATATTATTAATTTAATTTATTTAATTTTTTTACTTAAAACTTTTCATAACTAACATTTCAAAATTATATTTTTTCCATATTTTTATAATTTCTTTTTCAATGTTTCTTCAAAACCAACACTGTACATAAGAAATGAGAAGTAAATTAATATTAAGCTGGAAAACGCAAGTTTTGTATTATGATGGTTTTCTTTTTAAATGAAATTTATTTAAGAAACTGAGAAGCATATTATAGATCAAACAGAAAGCAAAAAAGACTGTTTTGTGGAAAATATGTTCAAAAAGCATGAAAAAACAAAATTTTCAACATTTTGCTTCATAAGCATTACAAAAATTTTCTAAATAATTTTTTTTTAATTTTAATTGTTGCACAGATCTCTAGCAATAATTTGGCTTTAACAGATTGAAAAAATATCAATTAGTCGACGAGTTATAGCCAAAAAACCATATAAACAATATGCTGAAAATCATTTGATGCATTTGACTGCAAAGTTCGAAGGCCGATTAAAAAAAAATTCGAACTAACGTAAACAAACCCCGCGATACGGGTCTTCTAATTTAGCCTCTATTTTCACCCCTCACTCTCAGAATCGACCTAACTTTTGCTAACCTGAATTTGTTCCACAGTGTTATAGCATCCTCTATTGCTATAATAATTGTTTCTTCCGCGTCCACGGGAGTGATTGCGATTGTTATAGTTGTTTTCCTCTACTATTGTTATTCTAATATTGGTTCGTTCTTTTATTGTTCTTGTTTAGGAACATTATTGTGTTTTGCTGCCCAGTTGTTTCTGTGCAGCTATTGACAAATTTTGAGACGGCCTCATTCATATTATTAAAATTGCGTGCCTCCATTACCAATTTAACTTTTTCGTTAGTGCAGTTTTTTGTCATCGCCTTGACCGCGGCTTGTGTGCTGTATTTATTGGCCAATTCTGTTCCCAAGCCATCACGAATATATGCATTTTCTAATGCCCTAGTCAGATCTTCTATTTCTTTTGTATAGGCATTGGCTGCCTTACCTTGCTGCCTTATGTTCATCAATTTAGCAGTTATTACTTCAACTGTTTGGCATTTGACTGCTATTTTCAGTTTGTTTATTATTTGATCTATTGTGCTTTCGTTAGTTATAAGGTTTCTAGCCGTCCCTTTTAGCTAGGACTTTATCAAGGTTATCGCTGTGGTCTCGTTGTCTTCCTTAATTAGTTGCACCAGTTCCAACGTATCCAAGAAACTGCGCAGATTTTCTGCTTTACCGTCAAACTCTGGTGGTATGAGTCGCGTGGCATTACTAAGAAGCTCTACGGCTGTCTGCGGCATTGTGTTGGTGTCCTCAATCTTTTTACTTTCTTTAGTATTGTCTATGTTGCTATCTGAGTCTTTACTACTACTGTCGTCTAGCTGCGGTATTGAATCCAAATCTATTTCAATTTGTTTTTCTAGCTTAATTGAGATATTTTGGTCTATACCAAATTTTAAGTTTTTATTAATTTCTCTTTGAGATCGTTAAATGTTTCGTTGGCTAGTTTTTGATGTCATGTCGGAAAACGACTGTTATAGGATATTTTTCTGTATTTAAATTTTTTCAATAACAGTTTCCCATGGGCTCATTATATCTGCTCTATCGAGGCGACTCTTTTTAGATATTTTTTCTTTATACCGCCTTTATGTCATTCGTATAGATCGTAGGCAGATTTTGTCAGAACAATTGTTAAAAGAATAATTAGCAAAATGTTAGTTGCTTTTGGCGTTTCTATTATTTCGATTTCATTTACAACGTTGTCGTTGTTATCGGCGACTTTTGATTCTGTCTTCCCCATTATATTTTCCTAAAGCAAAGGGATAATTTTTTCTTTTTTTTTTTCTTTTATCTAATATGCTATACCTCTAACAAACAATGTACTGGCTTCTTCCGTACTTACATATGCAGTTTAAGTTTATGTTCTCTAACGCTTTGACTATTTTCCTAATTTCTCTAAATATGTACTAACCTGCATCTTGTCCTTCCTCGCACAATGGAATTTTAATAGTATACGTTTTATTATTTGGCCTTGTTGCCACTTGAATTATTATATTCTTATTTTCTCTTGAATATACAAGTATTTTAAATTTATTTCGGTCTACACATAACATTTTGACACAAATCTACCTTTTTAGTTACTTTTTATTAAAATTTTTTGAAAACTTATAAAGGTAAATTATTTACAATAATTTCATTTGTAATACCTATCGTCCCTATGTGTGAGACTGAATTATATGTTTGATTTCCTTGCAAACTGCGTTTTCGCGACGGTTGCAAGAGAAATCTAAAAATATATATATATTTTTTTTTACAAGGGTGCTTATTCAGCACTCCTTTGCTGGGCGTCTTCTTTCTGCTTGCTAATTCCTTTCCCAGTTCCAGCAACTCCTTAAAGATCTCCTTCGGCTCTTCTGGGGTGTGGTTCCTTTGGACTTCTTCTTTTAGATGCGCCCGCCGTAGCTGTTTATTCCTTTTTCCACCTCTTCTTCTAGGTGGACGTACAATCGGTATTACCGTTTTCTTTTCTTGTTGTCGTGGTTGTTGTTGCTCTTTAACTTGTTGTGACCGTTGCCTTGCCCTGTATTCTTGAATGGACAACGGCCGTGGTCCCGCAGCAGGATCTTTGAGCGTTTCTTGTAGCGACTTTGACATTTATAGACCCAATACGTTGGTTTCAGCGCTAATATATGTTGATGCAGTTTCAAACATGTAACATGTTTATTTCAGCGCGTGAGTATAGTATGCCTATATGGATGCCGTTTTACACACACAACACGTTGATTCCGTAGATGATGATTGTCATCTTGATTGTTCGTTTGTGACGTTGATGTTGGTACTAGCAGAAACTTCACTTTGTTACAATATATTATGTCCAACTTTCCATCGTATATTTATATATTTTTCTTTTCACTGTTCATGTCACTGGATGGATTGCCATGAAGTGACAACGTTCTTGATTTAAGCTTTAAATGCAACTGAACTTTATTCATCACATATTTTTAAGTTAAGCGCAATTCTTTGAAGAAGGAGCCAGACGCTTACGCTGCAGGTTTAAAATATAAACGAAAAGCTTTGCGATCGTTCTCACGCTAGAATTGCTGAATGCGCAGAACGTGCAGTTTATCAAAATGTATTAAATAAATATACGCCGGATGGGCGTTTGTTATTATTGTGTTGCAACTATGTAAGCGTATAATATTTTTTATTTTATTTAACGTTTGGAAAATTTTTGATTCATCTTTTTTCTTTTGGTTTTTAAAAAATATTTTTTTCATTTCGTTTAGTTTTTAGAAAACTTATTGCTAAACCATAAATATAATAACAATATTAGCACATCTTTCAATTAGTTATTCGAAATACAACAGGGCAAGATAGTTGCCGAAATATAAAGTGTTTTGCCCCTCGAAAGACTGAGGTGAGTTGAAAGACAGATGCCAGAACTGGCCTGTTTGTTTCTTAGCAAACAATTTAATTAAATTAAAAAAATTTTTTTCCTTTTTAAAGCAATAAAATCTATAAATCAAAAGAAAATTAGATCAAAAAAGCAAAAAAAAATCCAATAAAGAGAGTTCATAAAAATTAAACAAGAAAAAATAAATAAATAAATAAAAAAGGAAAAAGAAATTTTTCATGACATGACTCGAACTCGGATCTCTCGAATGGCACGCCAGTGCTCTGCTCACTTAGCCATTGCGTCTATTGAGCGAGCGCACGCAAAATGTTATAAATACTTATTTTTATATATTACTAGCAGACCCGGCGAACTTCGTACTGCCCAAAATTATTATTTTTATTGAAACATTTGGTCCAACGTTTTCGCCAGAAATTCACGCTCACGTTTGGTTTTGTGGTCGACAGAAGGCATATCCTCCATTGCCGTCTTAAATAACCTGACGAAAGCGTTATGCCGGGAAGAAGTCCTTACGGCAAGAACCATCCTGTTCGTCTTTGAATCTGTATAGTATAGTTGGTGGCAATTTCCAAACTGGGGATTATCATTGATCCAAGAAATCCAATACCTTAATGTCATACAATTGTAAGCTTTCATTAAGAATTGTATTTATTCTGTTGAAACGTCGTAAAGCTAGGACCGCAATGGTTCTGATGGTTAATTTAACGGTGGTAATTCGACATTGATCCTTGGTGCCTTCGAATGACTTAACTTGACGATTTTTAGCAATAAATAGGCTCTCCAGCGCCTCCTTTTTGTAATAGTATTGCCCCTATCGTTACCAATACATATATATCTCGAATATGAGTCAAATCGGATCACAAATACCAATATTGAGTAATAACTCGACTCCAGCGCTTCCTGGCGTTTTAAGTTGTGAACCTAAACTATACAGGGACCTACTCAAACGCATACAAAAATTTCATAAAAATCGTTTCGCTCGGTTAGAAGGAGTTGAGTGTTTGTGACACACGTACCGAAGAATTATCTACATCCATCGGAATAAGTATTTTACATACTGACGCTCTTCGACATTTTTCCCATATAAAAAAAAACCATGTATTACGCATTCGTTATACGGAGAAAATGCGCAACATCATCAGCAAAAAAATTCTCAAAAATCAACAGTAGCTTAAAAATTGCACTTAATTATACTGAAATTGAATGAAATACAAAACTGTATACTCAAAATTTGGTTAAAAGTTTAAAATTTTGGTTAATTTTTGTCGAATTTTCCTAACTTTGAACGAACACTATTTCTATAAAAAATTAACGAAAAATTTAATTATGAAAAAGACTGCAAGTATTAAAAAAACACTGTACGGAGACATTCTAGTGGGTATATTAGGGCGGGTCGATTTAAAAATCGCTCATTGCTCTGTGAAAATCGTATTCTAGGGATCAAAATAAGAAACTTTGCCGAAGGAGCCATACCTCTAAAACAAATTCTGATGTCCCCCAATTTGGGTCGAACTTTTGGGTAGGGGCAAATTTTGAAAAATCCCACTTTGACCCATTTAGAGTGCTCCAATCGAGTCCAAATGTATGACCGACCCCCACTAACTTTGGACGGCCGATCCACCCATGCCAGTGGCACACCCCCTGGAACTCCCCGGGGGGGGAGGGGGGGTTCCCCATACAATCATTTCAAAAAATCACCATTTTTGGCCTTTACATGAAAAAATCAGCTAAATGGCTATGTTTTTTCTT
>NW_016157871.1:45655-92396 GCF_001687245.7 Rhagoletis zephyria
TCCAAAGTTAGTGGGGGTCGGTCATACATTTGGACTCGATTGGAGCACTCTAAATGGGTCAAAGTGGGATTTTTCAAAATTTGCCCCTACCCAAAAGTTCGACCCAAATTGGGGGACATCAGAATTCGTTTTAGAGGTATGGTTCCTTCGGCAAAGTTTCTTATTTTGATCCCTAGAATATGATTTTCACAGAGCAATGGGCGATTTTTTTGCCTCCCCACAAATCGACCCGGCCTAGGGTATATATATATATATATATATTTACAGATAAGCCCCCTTTTCCAATAGCCCACACTTTTCAAAATCTCAGTACCAAGTTCCAGGACTCTACCACAAATACTTCCAGAGATATACGGTATGAAAAATTCGGTATGTATAGGTGATGCCACGCTCCCTTAAAATATCGAAAGCCTGCAGTAGGTGTCCAAAATTTCAAAAACATTATTACAGCCGTTCGCGAGATCACCTCTTATAAAAATAAGGAGCTTCTTTTTATATAATTAGTATAGAAAACACAGGGCATCACTGATTTTGATGCGGCAAATTTTAAAGCTGCTGGGAGTTCTAGCTTTAATTTAAGCCTAAGTGAAAGGTTCTATCACCTTTTGTCCTTCTTCTCAAATATTACAAAAACCACGAATTGTTGACACTTTAACCACTTTTTTTTTTCAAAATCTAGAGCTGATGGAAACTTTATACTTACGGATTCGCAAAAAAAAAAGTCTTATCTATTTTTGTTGGCCAGTGTAATAAGTATTGTTAAATAGCCAATATCGGAAATAAGTTTTTTTTTGGTCCACTTAAAGGGAAAAAGGATCCTACAGAGTAATCCATATATAATGGACTCGCCTAAGATGGAAATTCTGTTAATATGGTGTCAAGTCTTAATTCAAACATATAAAAATACTCAGTTACAATAGACTCGGCTATAACTACGGTGACCATCCGTTCTGTTTTTTGCAGGACTGTACTGTTTATCAAAAATCGGTCCTGCATAGTATTTCAAATCTGAAAAACATGAAAATGTACTGATTTTTCCCTAGTGTCCTGCATTTGTCCCGCATTTTACACGTTATGAAAATTATCATTACCATTTGCATTTTGTCGTCGAAGTCGAAAAAAGTGAGATTTTCAATCAAATACGCAGTTTTATTTGAATATTTTTTTTTGAATTATTTTAAAAATTCGATAAAGATGATATATCACTATAGTAAATTTTGAGCCAAAGATAATTAAAATCGGATTAGAAATGTAGATGCTATGGAGCGCAATCTGCACAAATTGTATATTTTTGTAAAGGGCACTTTGTCGTTTACGTCGATTCATGACGTCAATTTTTGACAACTAACTGCGAAAAGTACCAAAAAACAAAAAAAATTGTATTGTTTTCGTTTTGAACGACTCAAAATTTGCGTATAAAACAATCTTTTAAAGATTTTCACTTTTCGTGTAAGCTATTGTAACTATAATATGTTTTACTATACTTTTATAAATATTCATGTAAAAAAAGATTAATATCGATGAAGAAAACGTGATTAATTTTTAAAGTTTAAAATGTATTAATAAATTAGAATCATAAATACTATTATGTAGGCATATTTTTGAAAAATTGTCCTTCATTTTGAATCCATATTTATGGTCACCGTAGTTATAACGGACTCCGCCTATAATGGACAAAAATATCGGTTGTTGTCCATTATAACCAAGGCCAAAGAAAAAAAAATAATCTCTACAATATACAAAGTTCGGTAATTCCCCGAATTCAGTAAAGAGAGGCAACCGTCTCTGCGACAGAAAATGTCTATATACTTAAATAAAGTTCATTGGTTCACCGAAATTTGTCAAAATAGACAATAAGTTTCGTGACGGTTCATTAGGTTTTGATCTGTGTTTGGTTCACTTTAAGAAAAATGTCGGAACGGAAAACGGGCATTTACCTTGCATGAAAAGTGTACGATTTTGTATTTATACATTTACATTATTTCTTTATTATTTAAAAATATTACATTCTAATAAAATGGACAATCGAGTTCGTTATAACCAGATTGCACTGTATATGCTAATCTAGGAAAAAGGCTACCTACGTACCAAATTTCAAGCACATCGGACCATAAATAAGATTTTTTTGAATATATTGTTCCCTGGTCCACCTTCCGGAAAAAAGTAGATTTTTTCCCTTTGACATTTATAAACAAAATTTCATGAAAGCCGGACCTGCCGTTCGCGAGATTACCTGTTACAAAAAAGGGCCTTCTCTTTATATAATTAGTATATGTAGATAGATAAGAGAACATATTGCATGGAACTGAATTTGCCATAACTTTTTTTTTTGACGCACCTATGGGGTCTATTTTTGGCAGGTTTATTTATGTTTATGCGAATATATTTTCCGCGTTTGAAGAAAATCGGACCATAAATGCTATTGTTTAGCGTAGCTCAACCCTTGCACCACCCTTCGAAAAAATTAAAACTTTGTGCACTTCTCCTTCTAAACACCTTTCCAACAAAGCAACAACCATTCGAATCGGTTGAGTAACATATGAGAAAATTGATCGTTTCTCCTCTGTGCCAACTGACGTCAATTGGAAACGCCAAGTGAAGCCAAGTCCTTCTCCACCTGATCTTTCCATCGCAGTGGGGGCCTCCCTCTTCTTCTGCTACCACCAGCGGGTTCCGAGTTGAATACTTTCAGAGCTGGAGCGTCGGTGTCCATTCGAACGACATGACCAAGCCAGCGGAGCCGCTGTATTTTAATTCGCTGCACTATGTCCATATCGTTGTAAAGCTCATACAGCTCATCGTTCCATCGTCTGCGGTACTCGCCGTCGCCAACGCGTAAAGGCCCGTAAATCTTCCGCAAAATCTTTCTCTCAAACACTCCAAGAGCCGCCTCATCGGATGTTGTCATTGTCCATGCTTCTGCGCCATATACCAGCACGGGCATGATGAGTGACTTATAGAGCGCGGTTTTCGTACGTCGAGAGAGGACTTTACTCCTGAATTGCCTACTCAGTCCAAAGTAGCACTTGTTGGCAAGAGTGATTCTACGTTGGATTTCAATGCTGACATTATTATCGGTGTTAATGCTGGTTCCCAAGTAAACGAAATTCTCTACTTTCTCGAAATTGTAACTGTCAACAGTGACGTGGGTGCCAAGGCGCGAATGTGCTGACTGTTTGTTTGATGACAGGAGATACTTCGTCTTGTCCTCGTTTACCACCAGACCCATTCGCTTTGCTTCCCTATCCAACTTGGAAAAGGCAGAACAGACTTCGCGGTTTTTGTTAGCGATGATGTCGATGTCATCGGCATAAGCCAGCAAATGCACGCCCTTATAGTAAATAGCCGTTCTCAATTAGGTACTATACATTTTTCATACCATTTTTACCTTCTTGTTATTAGCTCGGGATGTAACTATGTAATACTGATGCTCCTAAAAGATGCAGCGATTTCTATTCTCAAGTTACATACCTGATGACAGTACGAATGGCAATTATAATAGGGAGGTTTTAGTTTTTTAAACTATAATTTTATTATATATACATATGTATAGATAAGGAATGGCTGTTCGTAAACGGCAGTTTCCGACTGAATTTCAGTTTTTTTTTACAAGAGTATGCATACATATGTATCTTTTCCTGGCATAAATATATCGATGGTCCTCTACAATAACGACACAATTCAAAATTCAAAAAATAAAAACTCGTACTATTGTTAAGTGGCTCATGTCTTTAATAATAATGGATAGGCGCTTACACATATGCTAGTGTTTGGCCGAGCTTCTCCTCCGACTTGTGGCGTGCGCCTTGATGTTGTCACACAAAGCGGAGGGGCAGAAATACACTCGGAGGTTTGCCATTGCCTGCCGAGGGACGACCGCTGTTAAGAAAAAACCTTTTTCTATATTTTTTGCGAAGCTGTTTGACCAGGGCTTGAACCCAGTTGAATCGTTGTCTTATTCATGTATAATCTTTACTACTTACTTTAGTTAGAATTAGACATGGTTTAGCCAAGGATTAGAAACATGAGCCTCCTAATAGTAATAAGGGATTTGATTTTTTGAATTGTGTCATTATTGCAGAGGACCATCGATATGCAAATTCATATATTTCGATAATGAAATAAATTCGAGCAGAAATAAGATTTTTATTTACATATATATATATGTAACTCAATTTCAGCGCCACCTGGCGGCAAATTTTTTTTCGAAAGAATTATTTTTCCTGTTACCAATACATATTTTGAATCTGAGGATTATAGGACCATAAACACGATTTTTAGTAATGACTCGACTCCAACGCCACCTGGCGGCTCTTTTTTTGCAATGATATTGTTTTTCCTATTGTCAGTACATATCTGGAATATGAGACGAATCTGACCATAAACACGATCTTAGTAATAACTCGACTCCAGCGCCACCTGACGGGTCTTTTTTTTTGCAATGGTATTGTTTTTCCTATTGTAAAATACATATCTCAAATATGAGGCGAATCGGACCATAAACACCTGTTTTACTAATAACTCGACTCCAGCGCCTCCTAGCGGTTGTTTTAATAGTTATTCTGCTATTCGGAAGGTAGAAAAATTCAAAAAATAAATATAAAAATCGGTCCAGCAGTTCTTGAGTCATAAATGGTGTAACTAACACGACTTTGTTTTATATATATAGATTTCAAACTGAACGAAAAAGGTGAGTGATGCCGCAAAAATGAAGGGCCGCAACTGGGGCCAATGCTCAAATTTTTTTATTCATAATTTTTAACTCTGAGAGGAAACATTAATTAACAGGTTTAACGATCATTAGTTAAGGGCCCGTTAGAGCTAATTTAAGGAACGTTTCTGAGTGCGGCTTTTAGTGTTATTTTTGAACTGAATTTCTATCAGCCGCACTCAGAGTCGTTTAATGAGTACTTAAGGTATTCCTGAGTAACGGTTTCAAAACATTCCCTCACACAGCCGCACTCAGAGTCAGGAACTTTTTTGATTAATCTTTTTTCTTTTTTTTACTTTCATTTTCTGAAATTTTTAGTTTTATTTGTTTAAAATTTTTTTTTTTAATTTCGTTTAGTCTTTACAAAACATTGCTAAACGATAAATAGCATAATGCTATCCTCCTCGTTAGCAGATCTTTTAATTAGTCATTCGAAATAAAGAAAAGAGCTTTCAAGATAGTTGCCGGAATAGAAAAACTTTTGTCTTTCGAAAGACTGTGGTGAGTTGAAAAACAGATGCCAGAATTGGTCTGTTAGTGGTTTTGTTTATCTTTTAGCAAACAGTTTCTAAAAATTAAATTAAATACAATATTCAGATTATTCTTTAAACCAATAAATTCTACAAATCAAAAGAAAGTTAGATTAAAACGGGAAAAATTAAATAAAATTAGTTTTTAAAAATTTAGCAAGAAAATAAAATAAATAAATAAGGAAAAAGAAAATTTTCCTGCCCTAGGACTCTTACTCCGATCTCTCGAATGGCACGCCAGAGCTCGGCTCACTCAGCCATAGCGACTGTTGAGGCATTAAATTTTTATATTATTACATATTTACATACTAGGGATGTTTCGAATGTCATATTTCTCACATTCGCGAATGCGAATGCGAATTTTCGGAATGCGAATGTGCGAATGCGAATGCGAATGATAGGAATAACATTAAAAAAGTTATAATCAACTTAGTCATTGCTTTTATTACTTAAAAATTTTGTAAATTATTAGAACATTGAACGAGTGCTTAACCTATACAGTGTTTTAATGTAGTAGTCAAAGTTCAAAAGGGGCATATTTTATTTCAAAAAAGTAATTTTGCTGCCTTTTTTCCCATTAGGCGATTTCTTAGAGGCTCGTATATAAGGCCGGCTGCACTGAACAATTGCTCACTTGGATCGCTGGCGGGTTGAGCGCTCAAATATTTGCGAGCCAGATCTGTTAATTTGTCGTATTTTAGTTTAGTTTTCCACCAATCGAGAGAATTTTCACCGAGATGAGCCGTTTTTCTATTGCTATTACCAATAAAAATTCTAAAAAAGCGGATTTTCGGCAGTGAACACTTCCACTATTCAGGAACAGGGGAATAATTGTACAAGAGGAAAGTGAGCAAATAAAGTACAGTAAGAATTTAAATCGGACCCAAGTGATCTTTTTATTTCTTATAAGTGGACCCATCGCTGGGTTCGTTACAAATGGCGCCCGAGTAGGGACTATTATAAAGTTATAAGAAAGGTAGATGAATGGAATTAGCGAAGTGAAGTGAAGCCGAAGAAAAAGAAAAAACAAAAAAAAAATCGGATGAAAAAAACAATAGTGACAGACACAAAAAAAAAATATATAAATAGATATGAAAAAAAAATTTAAAATAAATAAATATGGTGAAAGTGAGCTGGATTTACTACCATGTAAAAGAATATTTGTTAGCATACACAGGGGAATTTTGGCTTCAACAGCACCGGAACCGCCGATGAACTAAGAAAGGAGTTCGCCGCCTTTGTGAGCCAAAACCCAAGATACGAAATTCGTTTCGCTGAGCTAGCAGCGAAACATAGCAAGCCGTCAATCGTGGTACACCCGCCCAGCCCAGGCGGTAGCAACAGGATGAACCGAGGACGATCATCCACACCAACAAACAGAAATGAGACACATGAAGTTCAAACACCAACCGCACCGTTCAACCCATCGGTTCAGCCACCGACCGACGCGTATATTATGGATCGGGTAAGAAAGTGGGGAATCAAATACGACGGCAGAGGAGACCTCCTAAGCTTCATAGAAAGGATGGAAGAGCTGGCGGACGGGTACGAAGTAGACCCAAACCTACTACCACGAGCACTACCCGAACTGCTTAAGGAACGAGTCTTAGTATGGTCGCGGAACAACAACCGCCATTGGCTGCAATGGAGTCGTTTTAATCAAGACTTCCTCCGGTTTTTCCTGAGTGCACGTTATTTTGAACGACTGGATGACGACATACGGCAGCATACTCAGCGATCTAGAGAATCATTTAAAGATTACGTGTTGGCACTTCAGAGTCTGATGAGACACGCTAACCTCACGGAAGAACAAAAACTGAATCGCATCTACCGAAACAGTCGCAGTGACTACCAACTATACGCCAAGCGAACCGAGTTTGATACGCTGGACGGATTGGTGAGTCTGATCGAAGAGAATATCACGACAGAGAGGGAGCCACAACGACCAAATTCACCGCGACGCACCGAAGAGCGTTATCATCACCTGCGAGACACACGAGAGATGGAACAAGGCAGAAGAGATGCCCACCTGCTACGTAGATCCTAGAACCGCTTGCAGGCGATGTGGAGAGAACGGACATTTTGCGTACGAATGCCGCAACGTATGGCGCGAATTTCGCTGGGAGGGTGGTCGATGAGACGTGCGTACGAGAAAGTGTTGTTATGGATCACAAAGAAACGGGGGGTAGGGTCTCAAGTAGTGCAAGTAGGGAAGTCTAAACATTCTGAACCAGACAGAAGGGCGGAATTTGGCCGACTCTAAGATTAATTGTGAAGGCGTGACAGCGACAATAGCTACTGGAGCAACGAGAAGTTCTATGAGCGAGGCATGGTCAAAGAATATAGATGCGACGAATTTTAAGCAGGTGCAAAGCCACCTCAAACATCACTACTCGCAAAAGAATCATGTGAGATGACCGCCCTATTAAACAAAGATATTTCCCACGTAATCCTAAAATACAAGAGGCAATTGATAAAGAGATCGGATGGAGAAGAAATGTATAGAACCATCACGAAGTCCTCATAGTGCCGCGATTGTGTTGGTGAAAAAAAAACGGCAACTGGAGGTTATGTGCAGACTACCGCCAGTTAAACGCACGGTCCGTGCCCGACGCGTACCCAGTACCACGCATCCAACACATCCTGCCCCCTGCCCCCGATTGCGAAGTACCAATTATATCAGCAGCCAAGGTTTAAAAAACCGCTACTGGCAAATCCCTATGGATGAAGAAAGCAAGCTGTACACAGCATTCACCTTTCGAGAACGGGGATTGTTCTGTGGCGCATGATGCCGTTCGGATTACATTCCGCACCAGTCACGTTCCAGCGCGCGTTAACCGAGTAATCGGCCCAGAACTTGGGCACACGCAGTTCGGCACTGGACGAACGCATTCAACATCTCACCCAAGTGTTTGGTCGGCTAAAGCAAGCAAATCTCCAGATCAACCCCAAAAAATTCGAATTTTTCCGAAAGCGACTAAAGTACTTCGGCCATGTCGTAAACGAAGAAGGGATTCACACCGACCCAGACAAGATAGCAGTGTAAGAAGTTGAAGGCACCAACGGACGTACGAGCTACGCAAATTTTTGGGTGTGGCTTCGTGGTACCGACGGTTGGTACCCGACTTCCAACACATTACTCATCGCCTGACAGCGATGTTAAAGAAAGGCAGCAGATGGAAGGGGTCCACAGAGCAGAAAGCGGCCTTCAAGAATTTGAAGGGTTCGCTCACAGAAGCGCCGGTATTAGCGTGCCCAGACTTCACGCAAAAGTTCTCGTTGCAAACTGACGCTAGCGACTTCGGGCTAGAAGCAGTGCTCACTCAGGAACCAGACGACGAAGAGCGAGTAATCGCATATGCCAGCCGCCGCCTTAACAAGGCAGAACAAAACTACTCACCCACAGAGAAGCAATGCTGTGATATCGTTTGGCCCATTCGCAAGATGAGAACATATCTCGCTGAATTGGTTGAACGCGATTGAAAGTCCTTCTGGGCATATAGCAAGATGGGCGCTGGAGTTACAACAACACTCGTTTGACGTTCAATATCGAAAAGGAAAGCTGAATATAGTGGCTGACGCATTGTGAAGCCGACTGCAAGACGCACAGCTCTGCGTGCTTGAACAGACGAAAAAGCACCTACATGCAAGTGGCTCCAAGGGAAAATTGACGAGGTGAAACAAAATCGAGAACGGTGAGTTATACCGCCATATCGCAGTACAGATGGACGACGAATACGCGATCCCATGGAAATTAAGTGTGGTGAAGCCATTGCGTAACAGAGTGCTACAGGAAATGCACGACAATCCAACTGCCGGACACATGGGTATCCGGAACACAATCGCACGAGCGGCCACGCGCTATTATTGGCCCGGAATGTTCCGGGATATAAAAAGGTACGTACGACAGTGTCCATCTTGCCAAACGTACAAGCCCAACCAACAGCAAGCTGTGGGAAAAATGCTGACTCAGATCACGGAGGAGCCTTGGGCTACCGTGTGCGCAGACTTCGTCGGACCACTACCACGGTAAAAGCACGGAAATACCATGGTCCTGGTGTTCCTTGACCGATTTTCTAAGTGGGTAGAGATCGTACCTCTACGCAAGCCGACCGACGACAGCCTTAATGCGTTCCGAGAACGGATACTGGCCAGATTTGGCATTATGAAGGTTATAATCACTGATAACGGCGCCCAAATCACGAGCAGACAGTTCAAACTACTCCTACAGGATTACAGTGTCAAACAGCAGCTAACCGCACCTTTTACACCACAAGAGAATCCAACAGAGAGGGCCAACCGAAACATATAGAGGATGTTGGCGCAGTTTACGGGCAAAGAGCAGCTAAATTTGGACGACTTGTTGCGAGGCGACTGGGTACAGCCCTTCCTTCCCGGTTTAAAGACTTGAGCCGCGGCTACCGAACGCCCTATATGATGAACAAACGTTTGGCACAGGTGAGCCGAAAATCACACCGAACTAGAAGGCGGTGAAAATGAGAGAAATTTTCAAAATGGTACGGCGCAATCAGCAACGGGCATCAGTCGAACGGGCGCGGTATTATAATTTGCGCAGAAGAAGATGGCATCTAGCTATTGAGGACAGGGTCCTAGTGAAAGAACACCACTTATCCGGGGCCGCAGATAACTTTGTGGCCAAACTCGCCCCAAAATTCAGTGGACCATACCGAGTAACGAATAGAAATATCACCCGTCATCGTCGAATTGGTTAAGATGCATAAAGGCAGGAAAAGAACCGCGCACGTGAATGAGATAAAACCCTTCCACGCAGAGCAACCGGAAGATATCAGAGCAGAAAACTGCGGCATCCATCTGAGCCTAATTCGGCGCAAGGCTAAGAATAGGTAAATTTCGGCTCGGTCTGAAATGTGACTCGGCGATTGCCTTGCGGGAGTGATCGCCAACCAAAGAAGGTAGAAACAAGAACGTAGAAGAAGGACGAAGAATAACGAGGAATAAGGATGAAGATGAGTTAGAAGCAAGCTGAAGATACTTCAACAGGAGAAAAATGAATGCCAACAAGAAAAAAGCGAATGCCAGCAGGCAAAATTAAAGAAACGAAGAAGGTCGGGAACGTATAGGAGAAAAAG
This sequence comes from Rhagoletis zephyria, assembly GCF_001687245.7. Lineage (NCBI taxonomy): Eukaryota > Metazoa > Arthropoda > Insecta > Diptera > Tephritidae > Rhagoletis > Rhagoletis zephyria. The sequence continues at coordinate 56,008 of NW_016157871.1, forward strand.
GGGAGCAGAAGAAGCACGCAAGAGAGCAAGAGTAAGAACAAAAAAGTACCAATAGAAGAGATAGAAGAACCAGTAGAGGGCTTAAAACGCTATGAAAAAATTCACGATTATAATAATAAAAATAATAATTATTACTATAATAAATGCAATAATTTTAAAAATAATAATAATAATAACAAATATTAATAAAAGTAATAATACTAATATTAATACTACCAATAATTACAATACTACTAAAAATAGTACAAATACTGTAGTGACAACCCCAATTAACTACGAATACGAATCAACACTACAAAGCTCCTTTTTGGATAGGCAGCCACTCTGATACCAAATTACAGCTGTGTAACAATAACAAATATAAGCCAAAAAATGCAAAACAATAAGAACTTATTTACAAAACGGCAAATTTTTGGCAAAATGCATTTGTCGCGCAATAGCAATTTTACCTAATAAATTCGGGCGTAAGACGGGGCAAAGACACTATTTCGACAGCAGCAGCAGCAATAAACAGGGGCGAAAGTCCCAACAAGTTTATGACCGAAAGTGCCACTGACGGCACATTAACGAGTGCGTTTCGGCCGCCTTACGAGGGCGGAAATTATGCAGCATACTGCAGGTGAAGCTGTAGAGGAGCAGTGCAGCGAAAGTGCCGGGCGCGAACGACGCCAGCTCAGTATCACATAGCGATGGTCGTGCCAGTATATATGGCTGGCTAAGCGAGGCAGCACTAAAGAGTTTGAGCACCAACATCAGTGGAGAGAAGGCGTGGAAATATGTTCACCAACTACAACCGGCAGCAGTTACGAGGACGGCGACGAGTTAGTGAGAGCATCGACACCCGTAACCATCTCCTCCGACAAAGAGGACGAAGGGCACCAACTAAGGCGGCGAGGAATTGTAGAGGTGGGAGAGGCAGAAGACCAGCACGTGGGCAACGGGTACATAGAGTACTCAAAACATATGGACGTACGGATTAGCCGTCGCCAATTGTACAAATTTGCGAGGCAGCAGACGAAGTAGGCGAAATATAGAGCGTTTGTGCCGAAGAGAACTGGCTGGAGGCCTGACAAGACGAGGTTACCAACGCGTCTACAGAACCGGTGAGCCCGAAGTCGTCAGCAAGATAGAGTAGTGGCTGCTCTAAGACACGCCTCAGCCCGCCAAAAAGCAACCAACTTGGCGTAATTTTAGCGGCGTAGAACCACTCCCGGCGGAACTGGTGAGCCAGGTGCAAGCGCACCAACAGCGACGACAGCGGCGAACATTCCAGCTGCACATCGGCCACAGTGCCTTCAGGGTGCGCATCAATCGAACCGGCGCAGTAACAATCACACGCCGCGGAAATAACGGGGGATGCGAATACCCCAAATCAGGCCTTTGAGGCCTCCACAAATTATGGCGTTTTTTTTTAAATCATAATTAACATACATATGTATATAAATTAATTATGAAATTTTGAAGTATATTAAATTGGTATATTATTATATGTACCAGAGATTAGCAAACGATGCTGTTTTTGTGACTTTAAGGCTGCTCACATTAAAAACGGGGGATGAACGAACACCAGCGCATAGCGTGCAGTGCTTGCAAATACAGCCACCGTAAGTGAACGATACTTATAACAGCTCATACTGATATTGACTTCGGCAAACCAGTATTCCAAGTGAACGTGCACGAAACCAGTAACCGCCGTATTTGATTGACTGCCGAAAGCACGATACTGCATTTGGACGGTTGCCAAAAGCATGAGAGCTCATTTGGACGGTTGGCGAAGTCAAGACGCCGCAGTTCATTTGTTGCAGAAGTCGTTTGTCTTGTTGCTGAAAGCCATTTGATTTGTTGCTGAAGGCTTCAAACCTTGCCGAATTCAACTGCATTTGCTTGTTTGAAATGAAACATTGATATTTACATTCATACATACGCATGCACATTCCTCACAACTAGCCTGCCAAAACGCTCTTGGCGCCAGAAGTGAGTAAAGCAAGTGAATGGTAGACAAATTATCCTTTACTACATTCGTCGTGCTTTCAGCAACAAGTCAAGCGACTTCTGCAACAAATGAACTGCGGCGTCTTGCTTCGCCAACCGTCCAAATGAGCTCTCATGCTTTCGGCAACCGTTCAAATGCCGCGTTTGCTAGTTTCGTGAACGAGCCGAAGTAAATATCAGTATGAGCTGTTATAAGTATCGTTCACTTGTGGTGGCTGTATTTGCAAGACAGCACGCTATGCGCTGGTGTTCAGTCATCCTCTAATTTCTTTTATACAAACTACTTAAACAATTGATTTGCTAGTGCAGAAGTAACAGTAGGCCGGCTTGCAAAAAAGTATAAAAGCATCGGCGCTTGCAAATAGAAGGAGCATTCGAGGCTGAGTAGCCAGAGAGGAAGGTATACAGTGGGCTGTGTAAAACGACCACTAAGGTAGCTACCGGCAGTGACCACTTCAGTTGCTTAAAGTTAGTCAGCTAGGTATACAGTTGAGTCGTGTTAAACGTTCGACGAAGCGAGAGTAGTGGTAGTGAACACTTCCACCATTTTTAGGATATTTGTACAAGAGCAAAGCGAAGAAGATAGAACCGGCTCGGTATACAGTCGAGTCGTGTTAAACGTTCGACGAAGCAGGAATAGTGGGTAGTGAACCCTTCCACTATTCAGGAACAGGGAAATAATTGTAGAAGACGAAAGTGAGCAAATAAAGTACAGTAAGAATTAAAATCGGAGCCAAGGGATCTTTTTATTTCTTATAAGTGAACCCATCGCTGACGGGGTTTGTTACATGATATAAATTCTTATTTTTATATTTGATTTCAAACTGAACGAGAAAGTGAGTGATGACACAAAAAAACAAGCCGCAACTGGCGCCATACTTAAATTTTTCATTTCTTAATATTTAACTCGGAGAGGAAACCTTAATTAACTGTTTTAACGATCATTAGTTAAGTGCCCATTAGAGCTACTTTAATGAATGTTTCTTAGTGCGGCTGTTGTTTCTTAGTGCGGCTGTCAGAGTCAGTTAATGATTCGTTAACGGCGTTTAATGAATATTAAGGTTAAGTAAAGAAAAACCTTTACTTAACTTTTTAACGAATGATTTTGAATTTTTTTTTGTTTGTTTCCAATAAATTTCAATTTCGATAATGTTGCTGTAACAGTCGCAATGGCTGAATGAGCAGAGTACTTTTGTGCCATTCTATAGATCCGAGTTGAATTCCCGGCAACGTAATTTTTTTCTTTTATTTTACGTAGTGTTTATAAACTTTTTTGGTTAACCTTTTTATTTTTTACTTCAATTTTTTCACGCTAATGTAGGTGTATCAAATTCCATAACCTTATCCTAAGTGGTTCCAGATATAAGCGATATGGAAATTGCATTTTGTAAGCGAGGTACCTCATCCCCCTTTCGCATACACATGACTTTTCGCCATAAGTTCGGTAATGATAACATATGTAGTTGTGTCAAATTTCAGAACGTTAGCATAAGTAGTTACACAAATAAGCGATATGAGATTTAAGTTTTTATGGGAGCTGTCACGCCCCCCTTTCCAAAATCTACCACTTTTCGCCGTAGACGGTATTGATAGCACATGTGGCTGTGTAAAATTTCAAGACGTTAGCATAAGCGGTTCCAGAGATAATTAGAATTTCAGTTTGTATGGGGCGATGCCATGCCTCCTTTTCAATTATCTACCACTTTTCGCCGAAAGTATGGTATTGATAGCATATGTTGCTGTGTAAAATTTCAGGACATTAGCATAAGCGGTTCCAGAGATAAGCCATATGAGAATTTCAGTTTTATGGGCGTTGCATCTCCCCCTTTTCATTATTTACCTCTTTTCGGCGTAATCACGGTATTGATAGCATATGATTCTGTGTCCAATTTCAGGACGTTGGCATAAGCGGTTCCAGAGAAAAACGATATGAGAATTTCCGTTTGTATGGGAAGCGTCACGCCCCCTTCTTCAATACCTACAATTTCCGCCATAAGCACGTTTTTGATAGCGTAGTAGGTGAGTCCAATTTCAGGGCGTTAGTATAAGCGGTTCCAAAGAAAGAAATGAGAATTTCAGTTTAAAAGCGAGGTGCCACGCCCCCTTTTCCAAAATCTACAATCGCCCTAAGTACGGTACTAATAGTCTAAGTCCATTTTTTAATTTTTAGGAGGGACAAAACACTTTTTGTTGTTGTTAATATTTTCTTAATTTGTAAATGCAGTTTTATTCCTTAGTTCTCCTTGTTTCAGTACTAAAAACCGGCCAATTGCAAAATAAAGCTGTTGCAGACTTATAGGCTCTTTTGGGACTTACCACAATTTCTCTTTATGATTTTGTTCTTTTAATGTGGACTAAGCACATTTTCTATCAATCTCCCTTTCATAATTTTTTTATTGCTAAAAGATTTAGTTGTTATTTTAAACATACTTTATTGTTTTAAAATGAATAATAACAGGCTTATTTCACGCCCAATTCATAAAAGTCTATAGCAGTCTTATTTATAGTAAGTTAAGTTCGTAGCAACTGATAAATCGGTTACAGAGTATCACATTTGTGGTCATAAGTGGGCGGCACACAGTGCGGCCAAAATTCGAAGCTTTGATGAAATGATTCCAAATTTCGTACTAGGTGTTTTCGGGGTCAATAATTATGAATCTGCTGTCAGAATTTCAAAATTCAAAATGGCGGATCCAGTATTGCGTCTGGTAAATTTCGAGCTCTTTAATTAGATTTCTTAGAAAGATTTTGAGTATGCAGTTTTATAGACCACTCAATTTTAGTGTCACAAAGTCCAAGTTTGAAGTAGCTAGGACTTACCGCTGATTTTTGAAATTTTTTTTTTGGTTACATTTTCTTCCATACGAAGTATGTTCGATGAAATGATGAAACTGAGCAACACCTTACAAAAAGAAAATTTTAAAAATCGACCGTAAGTCCCAGCTACGTTAAACTTATAAACTTTTTTATACTTAAATTAAATGGCCTACAAAATTGCATACTCGGAATCTCTCTGTGAAATCTACTTGATTAAAAAGCTCGATATTTTTACATACGGGTGAAGCTAATATAAGCGTGTTAAAAAAAATATATTAAATTTTCAGTAGCAGATTTGAGCAGTTGAATATTATTGTATTCAGTAGCTAACACTTTCCTACGTAACCTCCAATAGGTTTAAAGCAGGGATGGGTAAATTCGAAATTCGAAGCTTCGATATTCGAGTTTTAATCCAATTTTAACTCCAAACTGGCGAATTTTTGAAATCGAACTTTGTGTTGCTAAAATTCGGATAAAATTTCATCTTTATTTCCAAAAAATCAACTCTTCAACTTTCTTCTTCTATGTGGCACTCAATTTGTCTTAGGGATTCAAGTAAAAAAAATACATGTTTTTCGCTCTGATACATCGAAACAAAAAATCTGTGCCAAGAAGCTATTATTCCAAACTCAATTTTAAAAAAATTTTTGTAAAAAATAATTTTTTTGATTTTTTATTTTAAATTTTTAGAGGCTTTTACGTTGGTAGCTTTTGCCTGAGAAGACCCCTAATGAAATTTTCCGGAGAATAATTTTTTAGAATATATCAATCCACTGACGATCTGCCAAATTTGATTTTTGCGCGATTTCTTGAAGTAAGGGTCAAAAATTACCCTTATAGGCGGGAGCTAATGGGTTAAAATGTTCTACGAAAATATTTCCCAGGAAATTTTAATATCGAGCGTTTTGCTACTGGATGGGTATACATTCAGAAAATGTTAACAAAGTCCGGGCTGGTTTCGGCTGTCGCACAGTGTAATTTGAATTTAACTTGTTAAACAGGTGTCCACTCTCTTCAAGGACCTCAAAAATATTTGAATTGTTGCAAACAGGTAGCAACCCTCCCAAATGTAATTAAAAAATAAAGTTTATTCAAACCATTTCGATTGATACCCATATTGGAGTAATTTATTAAACTTATTAAATAATTTGATTTAGATTTTCTTACATATGGCACAAAACTAAAACCATGTTACACATGTACAGGGCAAGCCCTTTCATTTGACACCTACCCCCTTTTTGAACATCGAACGAACGATACAGATTTTATGACTTGGTGTCAAATATTTAACGCAAACATCTGCGGAAGTGATTATTTGAATTTGATTTTCAAACCTAAAACTCACAGAAGTAAAATTATGTTGCAGATCCAAAGGACAAGCCTTTAATTCGACTCCCATTTTTTAATTTGAACGATACAGATTTTATGACTTGGTGTTAAATATTTAACGCAAACATGACCGAACTCGATTAAGAAGTTTCACTTCAAAAAAAAATTTACAAAATTCGAAAGAAATCGAATTAAATCGAATTTTCACCACCGAATTTCGAATCGAATAATCGAATGGTTGGGCAATGTTCGAAATTCGGAAAAAGTCGAATTTCAACCCCCCACTACCCATCCCTAGTTTAAAGCAGCGATGAGCAGAGAGAGCTTTTACTCTGCACGTGCCTATACAAAATGTATAGGTAGCTTGAAGAGCTTTGCCCGCGGGCAAGGCAGCGCCAATCACCGGTTTGAAGGCAGCATCCGACAGCGTGTTATTACTGTTTCATTTAACAACACAAATTTGGTTAAAAAAGAAACAAAAAACCCATTATATTTCTATTTTTTTTTTAAATTTCTGTTACAGTGTTGATGTTCACAAAAAATTTTACGTAATTTTCTGGCCTTTAGACATAGATTCTATTTGGCGTTGTTGGATTTCCTAAATGTTGTGCATGAGCGAAGGCCAAATTCCGACAGAAAATAAAGAGGGAACTTGGGGTGCATGCCGTTACTGTGAACGGTTTTCGCTTCTTAGAGGATCCCTTTAGCCAATTGATTGATGAAAAAACCCGAAACTTTGTTTTTTCCAATTTTGGCCGCACTTTTGGATTTCGGCCGCACTGTGCGGCGCCACGCCCATTATCCAAAAATTTATAACAATTTTCTGCTGAATGGCTATCGCAATCATCGATTTTAAGTGAATTAGCTTTAGGAGTTGTTGATTTATGGCAGTTTTCGTGTTTCTGTAAATTACCGTTATATGGTAGATGCGCGTATTCATTGCCCGATTTCAAAGATTTTCAACGGATTTCTTAACTAGACCCTAAGCAAGGCACGTAAGGAGTTTGGTAAGGATTGTGAATGGGCTACTGAGATACAGGATTTCATCATAAGTGGGCGGGGTCACGCCCATTTCGCAAAAATTTCATAATAATAAATTTTTTACCAAAATTCACATACCTACTAATTTTCCACAATTTGGATCCAATAATTGGTGAAATATCGTAGTTCTTGCATTTTTCGAAAATACCTTCATATGAGAAGTGGGCGGTGTTACAGTCCGATTTTGCCCATTTTCAATTCCAACCCATGATTGAATAATACAAGTTTGGATAAATATTGACATTTGTGTCAATCGACTGCCTTGTAAGGTTGCATTTAAGAAGGAAAGAGATGCGGGTAAAAATTGTATCCCCGTTTGTGAAAAGGTAGTAAGAAAAGTAGTCTGGTAGTGCTGAAATTCGTTTTTTATATACAAATTGCATTAAATATATAAAGAAGATTCCACTGATCTACACAATGAATTAACTTTATGGCCATATAGATATTAAAAATGAAATAAATGAATATTCAAATAAAATTCTCACCAAAGAAAAATCTTTTAGACAAATATTCCCAAATATTCAAAATAAACCATGGTTTCATTGAAATTCCAGTATATATTAAATAAAGTTAATGGAATTCAAACAAATCCTTTATTCAAAAGGAATTATATGAAGAAATATACAAATAGTAGTAATAATGCATATAAATGAATCTCATAAAAATTATTATATTTCTTGCATTTGAAGATTACATGTTCAGTATCTTAAATTGAATTACATTTGGTTTTTTAAAAATTTAAATTTTTTAGTAATGTTTTCTACTTTTTTCTCCAATCAGTCTTGTTAACCATTATATGTGTTACATTTAAAATTGTCATTAACAGCTTAACTTGAATTACATTTAGTTTTTTTAAAATGTAAATTTTTGGAAATTGTTTTCAGCTATTTTCTTCAATCAGTCTTGTTAATCATTGTATTGGTTAGATTTAAAAGTTAGATCTTGAGTATCCTAATTTAATTACATTTGGTTATTTAAAAATCTAGTTTTTTTGGAATGTTTTTTACTTTTTTCTCCAATCAGTCTTGTTAATCCTTATATTGGTTAAACTTTAAAAATATGTCTTCAATATCGTAATTTAATTACATTTGGTTTTTTAAAAATGTAAATTTTTAGCAATGTTTTCCACTATTTTCTGCAATTAGTCCTGTTAATCATTGTCTTTGTTACATTTAAAAATTATATCATTAACAGCTTAATTAATTAAAAAAAGACCAATTCATCTAAACGTGTAGTTGCCTCGTTTGCTCAGAAACCTAGTAAACTTGCTTAATTTTATTTACGTGATTTCGAGGTATTTCTAATTAAAAACAAACAAAAAATTAAGAATCGCTGATAGTACTACGGAGTTTACAACTTTAACTTCAACAGCAAAACAAAACTTAGCACTTCATAGAACCTTATTAATTAGTGATAGTTGAAATCAGCATGAAGAGTTCTATCGAAGCACTTTGGGAGTTCTATAGATCAACGGTTATTACTCTAGGCTTTTTCCACTTATTAAAGCTTACATACAAAACACCAGTATATCGCACACCGTCTTCAAAAGAGTAAATCCCTGCACCAGCGAATGTGGGTAGACACACAAATGATCCTGACCTGCACAAAAAAATATCTTAATTAATATTTGCACTTTCACTTTTATGGGGTGGTATACATACTTGTAAATATGCAAAGGCTGCACTTGACTAAACCAAAGGCTGCACTAGTAAAAATCCCTGCACCAGCGAATGTGGACGGACACACAAATGATCCTGACCTGCACAAGAAAATATCTTTATTAATATTTCCACTTTCGCTTTTATGGAGTGGTATACTTACTTGTAAATATGCAAAGGCTGCACTTGACCAACCCAAAAGGCTGCAGTGGTAAAAATACTTGCACCAGCAAACGTGTACGGACACCCAAAGGATCCTGACCTGCACAAGAAAATATATTTATTAATATTTGTACTTTCACATTTATTTGTAAGTATACAACGGCTGCACTTGACCAATTTAGTTCCGAGTGGACTGCACCAGCTATACGTGGACGGACACACAGGGATCCTAGCACGCAGAACTTACTTGCAACGGCTGCACTTCTTGTAAAACGCTACTTTTTGAATACAAATTATGAATAACTTCGATACCCTGCAAATAAATATGTAAATTATTGTTTTAATTAAAATTATTTCCATTATTTTTGATTTTTTTGGCATACTTACTTGAATTTGCGCAATAAGAAAATGAATTTCGATGAAAATATCGCCAAAATTCACATACCTACTAATTTTCAACAATTTGGATCCAATAATTAGTGAAATATCGCACGTTTGCGAACTAAGCCAACGATATGTGGCTGTGTCAAATTTCGGGACGTTAGCATAACCGGTTCCAGAGAAAAGCGATACTTACAATACTTACCATTTTTCGCCATAAGTAGGGTATTTGCAATTTATGGATCCGTGCTAAGTTTCAGTTCCCCAGCATAATTGGGATATAGTTGTTTTCACATTTTAGTCTATATGTCAGATGCCACGCCTCCTATATATCGGGGTTGACATTTCTGTATTAGAGGAAGTTATATCCTTTAAATCGGTGTATGTTCCATTGAAATCGAGCAAACGGTGCTCTCGAAAAAGGCAGTTCAAAATTTTTTTGTGGCGTATTTATATAGCAGAGCACCGACGTCGTTCATGGTAAACAAATCAAAATATAAAACAGTAATACAAATATTCAGTTCAGCATAAATAAGAGGAGAAAAACGATTTTCTTTCTGTTTAAATTAAGGAATCCTTATGAGCCATACTTTTAGCTTCATCGTACATCAACTAATATATGTATATTGATCATCACTTTCTGTAAATACTACAAATCTTGTTCCATTATTAATATTAGGTGTAATCCACCTAATGATTGAATTTTTTTAATTAAAATTAGTCTACTATGGTACACTCTGTTTAGCTTCCTATTCGCTTAGCTGTTTTATTATAGCTGCACTTTTCCGGTAGAATGCTTTTTTCAGAAGTAGTTTTATTTAATATACATGAACATGTTTCGCTTAATAGCGAGATCAATAAAATGATTTCGAAATGGTCTAAAGAACGTAATGTTTCAAAAAAAAACACAGTTTTAAATATCCGAGTGGTCTAATAGATGAATACATATTTTCTTTATTCTAAACACCTCCCGTATATATTTCTAGATACCAAATTTCAGGTTCATGTGACTTATGGTCCCACGCCCCCATTTACAAACCTATTTATATATACCTTACTATAAACACCTACCATAGATATGTTTGCATACCAAATTTCAATTTCATGTGGTTTTGAGTTTATAGCTGATAAAAACTTCCACGCCTGTGGGATGTGCACGCCTCTTTTTACAAACTTATTTACATATACCTTTTTATAAGTGCCTCCATATCTATACCTGCATACCGAATTTCAAGCTCGTGGGGCTTATGGTTCCGAAGTTATAACTGATAAAACATTTTACGCCTATGGGATGTGCCACGCCCCGTTTATTTACCGCATACTATAAGCTCCTACCATAGCTATGCCTGCATACCAAATTTAAAGTTCATATGACTTATGCTTTCGAATTTATAGCTGATAAAAAATTATACTTCTACGAGATGTGGCCTATGGGATGTGAAACGCCCACTTGTGGAATCCCAATTTTTTTCTATTATAGGCCCAGGAGTCATGGCAATACTCTTTCAAACTTTCGTTCGATTCATTCCGTCCGTTTAGGCTGCAACCTGGCACATATGTACACACATACATACTTCCACAAATATATAGTAGATACATCTTTGGCTTCGGTAGGGGTAAAATTTGCGAAGCTGTAACGCATAGTCCAGCTGTTTTGCCGTTATTTAAACTTGACGGCGTGATTGTTAATTCTATACAATAATTTGTTAATTTGTTTAAAACCTTAAAAAAACAAACTGCAAAAAACCGTTCGGAAATGCATCATAAATGCATAAGTGCATCAAAAATATTTGCGAACTGCAAAAAAGAATGTTCGGAAGTGCAACGTCAAAAAATTTTTTTCGAATAACGAAAGACAAAAAAAAATCATCAAGTGCACCCTGCGAATTTGCAACCTTGTGCATGCGTTTCCTTTTTGTAGCACTGCGCCTAAAAATGCACAAAGGCTGAAGAGGAAAAGGAAGGAACTACGCGATGCGCCATTGCACAGCATGGTATGGTTGTTTCCAAATAATTTTTCTGTGTATTGCAGCAGCGAATTTTTAATTTCATTAGAATCGCCCTGTGCTATTGCAAATGGCTGCATACATTTAGGCATATGCAGAGTAAGAGGAAATGCGGTACAAATCATTACTTCCGATTTTGCAAACTCCGCGCGTGCATATGGCTGTGTACCTATATGTATCCATACTTAAGTTTGTGTGTACATGCTAGGGATGTTAATTTTTCAGCTTTTTCCGATCACCGGATTTTCGGGATATCGTTATCACCATCCCGGGATCCCGGCATTAGTCCCGGGATTTAGATATTCATTACTTTTCAACAACTTAAATCGAAAAAATGGCTTCTATATTGTTTAAGAAGCTCTCCTAACATAAAATAGATAATAAATAAATGGGTTTGAAGCCCAATTTTTTATTTAGAATGGCGTTTTTATTTTTTCTCTCTGACGTCAGGATTTATTTTAAAGGAGTTGTAATTTCAAAGATATGGTTAATTCCAAAAATTATTTACAAAATTCAATGCAATGTAGAATAAAAATATGGATACCAAATGCAAGAGGAAATTTATTTAGAATTTCAAAAAAAATTTAAAATTTTTTGGATTCACAAGAACGAATAGGTAATTTGTTAAGCTGATAAAGTTAAAAGGACGAAATTCGAGGATGTTATCGAGTTTATATAAGTCTTTAACATATGCTTTTTTTCAAAAACAAATATTGCGAAATTTCAAGGATAAAATTTTAAAAGGACCTTTTCATTACTTACCAGTCCCTCTGCACCAAAAACTTGAATCTGTTTAAATTCTACACGATTTCCTCTTTATATTGATACCCATACTTCTTCTCTAAGCACATGTCTCTGAAATTTTTAAATCATTTTGGAATTACTGACGTCAGAGTGAAAAACTAAAAAGGCAATTTTACTATATTTGGCCCATGGTTTCGCGAATATATTGATATTTGTGTTAAAAATTTACAATCGCGTGGTGTTATATCTATAATGAGCTACACATTTACTAAAAAATATTAATTATTAAATAAAAAAAAAGAAATATAGCCAATACTGGTCAAGAAAAGGAGTTTCTGTTATTGCCATCAGTGCACATTACAAATCCCGAAAATAGACGGCCAAGTACATACATATGTATGAACTCATTTGTTGCAAGTGGTTTTGATATTCATAACATGGTTTTAGGCATAGGTTTAGTAGTCTATTGTTAAAAAATCAAGGCGAAAATTTTAAACACTACTGAAATAATTTAACTGGTACCGTTGATAACTGATGAACATACATGAATATTTGTATATATACATATGTATGGATGATATAATAGCTCTGATCTAATACTTTTCATGTAAAATCCTGTAAAAATGTCAAACAGCAAAATAACTCTCTGAAGTGAGAGTAGAATGTGAGTAACAGGTAAAAGTACGGGAACAAAAAAGAATCGGGTAAAATCTTGCAACTTCATTCTCTACACAGCTCTCGAAAAATCGCTCTCATTTACTTGATTTTCGAGTACGGGATCATTTTTCCTGTAACTTCCTGCAAGTTCGTGTAAAAATCTGTAAGTTCATTGAATACTGGATCAGAGCTAATACAAGATTGCAAAACAGAAACCGAGAGTAAGAGGAAATGCCGAACAAATGATTTAGCTTCCCATTTTACAAACAAAAGATGGTATGTTATATGTGTTTATGACTTCAACCTAAACTTAGCGACAGATGAAGCAGAACCACAGATTATATTCCTAAAAGAAAAACTAAATTTAGGAATACAGTATATTTTGCTTTGCTGCCTTTATGCTTAAGTGCACATTTAAGATACCTTCCCCAAAATGCGCATCGGAGACATTATTTTTAACATTTATAAGGAAACTGCTCCGATAGATGCATTCAACATACCTGCACATTGGCGATAGCTGCCTTAAAAATTGTGCAACTAGTATCAATTATCAAAGAAAGTATTACGTTTACCTGCACTGGCCTACAATTACCTAATTTTACAAGCTTTTATTTATTTTACTCATATCGCAGAACAACGGAAATGGCTATCAATTTTTCTAGTTATGTAGATAATAAGATACCATTCGAAAAAAAAATTTCGCTTGCATTATTTTCTACGTGATAAGTGCTTCTCCATTATTTGGTTTCATAGGGATTCGGATACCTTTCTCATTGAAGTAGTAAAGAAAATTCGCTTAACTGCCTTTTTCGGTGAGGTGCACAAGTTTTTCGTGCAAAGAAGGACGTGCAGCTAAGCAAAATCTACTGTATATACAATAGCTTGGGCCGAAAATCCGCTTTTTTTTTTAATTTTGCTTGGTAATAGCAAAACTATGGTTCATTATGCTCTAAAAAAAAATCTATGTGAAATGTGAAAATTTTTGGTCAATATCCTAGGCTCGCCCAAGTCCACCAAATATCAAGTATCAAAAAAAATGTTTTCTTAGCTAACTTCGATTCTCTACAAAAAAGGTCCATGTACCAAATTAAGGAGGACTAATACTTTCGAGGATTATAGCAATTTTAGTAAAAAAATTTATTAATTAATTTTTTTTATTAATTTTTATTTTTTGAGCATATTGAACTTTGATGGACTTGGGCGAGCCTAGGATATTGACCAAAAATTCCAAATTTCACATAGATTTTTTTTAGAGCACAATGAACCATATTTTTGCATTACCAAGCGAAATTCTAAAAAAGCGGATTTTCGGCCCACGCTAATATAAGAGTAGAAATGATCAAACTACAGGCTCAAACACAGTAATTGATGCGGTGTTTTGAAGATATTTTAACGCCCTTGAGTCACACGTATATAGAAGTATCATATTTTATCAATCATACCGATAATATGTATTAAAAGAATTAAAAGTGAAAATGAATAAACAAATTAAATCAGCAAAATGAATAAAATTAAGTGCAATTAATGTTTAATTTCTAATCTAACCTGCATGTGTATGTATGTTTATAAATCGCCTAATAATGGGTTTACATAAAAAAGAGTATCCTTATTTTCGAGCTTAACTCCCTAATCTGTAGTTAGAAAAAGAGATTAGCCATACCAAATTATAATTATAAAATAATCTCAGACCTAGTTTTATCAAATATACTTTTCGAGGAGGAATGTCAAATGTAAAAGTAAACAAAAGTTGACGATAGCAAGGAAAAGAGGTTTGTAAAGGTATTTTTAATAAAATATTAAGTTAAAATATATTTAAATAGCATAATATGTGTAGCAGAAAAAAGTGACCACGGTGGCACAGATAAGAAGCTTAACTTTTCCTCGAGTTATGAGAATAACACAATCAAGTTTCATGAGTACCTATATATTTATATTTAGTATATTTGGTTTCCGAATTTTGACAATACGTGGGAACTGTTACCAAGAATTGGGAACTACATATTACCAATGGTTTGATAAGCTATATATTAATACGCTAACAAAAATTTTGTCCGCCTTCGTTTGGCGATTCTAACGAACCGATTTCAAAACAAAAACACCATTGGAAAGGTATTTTTCTGTAGATGAGGAGTTTTTATGGTTTCAAAATTGGTTCAAAATCATCGTTTAAAAATTTTCGCATTTATGTATGGTTGTTATTGCAACCTGTTCAATATGAGCTGTTTTCGCATTTTGTTTTACTTAGTATTAGAAATAAAGATGAAAAGATAAATGTGAAGATGAAAAAAGAAATTATATAAAACGATGAAGGTAAAAAAGTGAAGGCAAAATTAACGATATATAAGAATTAGGGTAACTGAAATCGTAAGAGCATCTATTGAAATTTTTGGATAAGAATCGAAATATATTCAGTGAAGAAAAATTTAGTTTTCGAAAATTATCAAGTTATGCAAATTTATCGAGTCATCGAATTTTATAGTTATCGAAATGTTATGGAGTTACCATAATGTATCGAGTCCTTTCAACTTATCTATAGTTATTTATTACCAAATCCCTGGCCAAAAGTCCAAAAAAAATTGGTGCATTCGTATGCATAACCATCTTATATTGTTAGGAGGGCTCTACTGCGTATCGTTATGAGACAACAAGTCGATTCTCTTAAGGCATTTAGTGTTACAGGAGATCGAAGTGACTGTTGCTAGCAATTCGCTCTAAACTTTTCGTAAATTAGAGTTTTCGTCGTTGTTAAAATCGTGGTATTATCTTAAAAAAAAAATAACAGTTTTCAAGCATCCGCTCGTGGACATTGTAATCTAGAGTATGTAAAACATGTTTTTTCATTGTCACGCCATCTAAAAACTGACGTAAGACATAGATATTCACGGATTGATTTTTTGTTGTTTACTCATTATGATGGATTAGGAAAATAGTTACGAGAGTCGTCGAGATGGGCGGTCTAATTTTCTTTTTCATATATATTGAAGTTTTTCCCATCCACCTTGGTTAAAACCACCTGCCACAAGCCGCCACTGTAGTTTGGACATCAGTTTTTATACGCTATTCTTAAACTTTTTATGTTTAAAAGATTTAAATTATGTAAAAAACTATTTCTGTGAAGATTTTGATGTTTTAAAGATTGGATGTTTTTAGAATTTAAATGATGTCCGAAAGTACTACTATATTAGAGTGGTCATCCATGGGCCTCTCATTATTTAATGGGCATCCCTGCCAATTGGGTAACTTTCCGAAGAAACCCAAGAGTCAAGGAATAAGGATATTAAAAAATATCGGCTGCTTGTATCCTCGGCCCCTGTCATTTCAAGTTTACGTTTAATCCCATCAAAACAAAATCATAAACTGTCGTCAGCTACCATTAAATTATTATCAACTGTTGTAAATGCGGATGCGGAATGGCCATCAGTAAATATAGATACGAGCTTGGATACTTCAGATGACTGCGAGTCTGACGGTGTATAAAATTGTTATCTTAAAAATATATTCCTGTACCAACAAATATATATGTCTTGTTTATTGATTCATTCAAAATTCTGCAGTTCCCGTGTAAATTTGAACATCAAGGTTTTTAGAAACAAACATTAAGACCTCGTTAGTGTTTGTCCGAGCTTCTCTTCCGATTTGTGGCGTGCGCCTTGATGTTGGCGCACAAAGGGGAGGGACCAACAGTTTTACGCCGAATCGGAACGGGGATTTTATTTTTATGAGAAGCTGTTCTTCGTGGCTGAATACATTCGGGGGTTTTCCATTGCCTGCCAAAAGGCGACTTTATTACAAAAAACTTGTTTGTTTCTTATTTTTTGATGTTGGTCGGAAACTGGGCCTGAACCCAGGCACTGCGGAATGATAGCCTATATTGCTAACCGCTACATCACATTATATAACAAAAAAGTCGATAACATGACCTTTTTTACTTAACTACCTTAGTTTTGCTAAAAATCTGATTATTTTAAGCGTACACAGCAGCCATTATGGATCCGCCATTTAGATTTTCGAAATTATGTGGTGAAATTTAAAACCAGCAACCAAAATAAAGACGAATACACAATGTTTGATTACAATTGTAGCACGCTTCGATTTTTGGCCAGCTTTTTCGAAAAATTGCCCACTGTGCATTGGTTTTACATTTTTGTATCCAAGCAGAAATGCAGTTAAAGTTACGGGTTAGTAAAAACTAAATCTGTTTTTATGTTATTATTTGTAAACATTTCTTTAGTTCTACGAATAAAAAACAGCCCAAGAAATGGTCTGGAAAAATTTATTGAGCCAAATTTTCTTATGCAATACGAAATTCTTAAAAAATTTTCTACGCTTTCTACTATGGTTTGCTGAAGTTTTTTTGTTAAGACAAGGCAAACAAAGATAAACAAGGCATCCTTGTTTTCAACAGAAATATATGCCCATTCCATTATTTCGTAAGGAAAAAGTGAGATAGCAGGCTGTATAATATCAGATGTCAAAACCACGGTTGCCACTTGTTAAAAAAATAACCAAACAAAATCTCAAAAAAAAAATTTGTTTTTGTTTCTGAAAAAGCTCATCATGTTATTTAAAAACGATAATTTTAAAACATATGTTCACATTGAGTGTGTGAAAATATGTGTACGTATTCACCAGTAGCTGAGTGCGCAGAGGTTTTTTTCATATAGAGATGGAAAGCATCGAAAGCCGTAACCCCGTCAGTGTGAGACTTTACCCCACTAAAACCACCTCTTCTCGTCCGGTTTTCCCCCCTGGTACTACCGTCAAGTATTTCGTCAGGAGGCCGTTTAGGCAAACTGCCCGAAGATGTCTAGGTCGACGTTGTCAGTCATCTCGGTACGAACGTCAGGGTCTCCGTTCATAGTCTCAGTCCGCACTTTGTACGTTAGCTAGTCTCTATCTCTAATCGCTGTGCTCGTTCGTTTCTGCGTCGTTGCTGTTCGCTTACCCGCAACTGCTGCATAATTTCTGCTGATACACTGCAGACCGCCTTCCACGCCTCTTCGCTCTCGATCATTCGCAGGACTAAGTTTCCTGGTGCAACGTTAACACCCAAAGCTTCCTTTAATCTTCGTCGGTCATCGCTGAATCGTGGACAAGTAAATATCACGTGCTTTGCGTCTTCCTCCGTTTCTGGGTCGCAAAACGGATCTTTCTCGTGTCCAAAACGATGGAGGTAACTTTTAAAGCAGCCGTGGCCGCTAATAATTTGCGTGAGGAAGTAGTCTACCTCGCCGTGCTTCCTATTTAACCATACGTCAAGTTTGGGAATGAGCCGATGGGTCCACCTTCCATTTGAGGCTGCATCCCACCTTGCTTGCCATTTTTCCATACCTCGTTGTCTTGCTGCTGTCTTGTAGTCCACGTACTCAGTGTTTGGGTGACCTCGTTTTGCCACATGGAGCTCGTGTTGCTCTTGTGCCGCAATATCAAGGGGAAATAGCCCTGCCATACCTAGAGCTACTTCTTCCGACACCGTTCGAAATGCAGAGCACACACGTTGGGCGCACCGACGATATGTGGAGTTAATGCCTCGGACATATGATTCTCGTTTGAAAGCGTGGAACCATGTCGTGGATCCATAGAGTATTATTGCTCTCACTACGCTTGCTGGCAGCTGTCTACATTGTTGGCGTGGCCCACTAGTATTGGCCATAATTCTAGATAGCGCTGTGGTCGCCACTGCGGCTTTGTTGTTGGCATACTCTAGGTGGTGGTTAGCCGATGGTCGAGTAAGACGCCAAGGTATTTGACAAACGGCTTTGATTCGATCGGGGCGCCGCCAACTGTTAGTTTAACTTTTTCCACCCTCTTGTGGCTGCTAATTAGGACCGCCTCTGCTTTGTGGGCAGCTAAGGTAAGAGACTTTGTCCTTAGCCATTTCTCTACCATAGATACTGCGGCCTCTGCAATGTGCGCGATGTCGCTAAGCATTTTTCCTACCACCACAAGCGAAATGTCATCAGAAAATCCAACCTTCAGGAGCCGGCAAACGCAATATACCGTCATACATTATGTTCCACAGTAGGGGGCCCAGTACAGATCCCTGCGGTACCCCCGCTGTGACTTTGTGGTAGACATTGCCTTTTTCATTTCCGTAGCAAAGCTCTCTATTGCTTAAGTAGCTTGATACGCTGTTATGGTCTTGGTCACCTCTGTTGCGTCTGTCGTTGAGCGCTTTTTCCTAAACCCAAACTGCAAAAGCGATAATCGGTTTTCGGCGTATGTTTCCAGGCGGTTTTTTATTATATGCTCGAACACTTTACCTGTGTTGTTAAGCATGGCAAGTGGGCGGTATGCTGAAGCGAATATCTATCGGCAGATTTTGGTATTAGTACCAGTATTTGTTGCTTCCATATGCTTGGAAATATACCATCTTTCAGACATGTGCTAAAAACATTTGCGAATATATCGGGGTTGCAGGTTATGGCTCTCTTCAGGGCAGCATTTGGAACCCCATCTGGGCCAGGAGCTTTTTTAAGTTGTAATTCTTTACCCACATGTGCTACCTCCTCTGCAGTCACGGGTGGGATGCTATCTACAGGCACAGCTGCATTTTCTCTGTCAAAGTCGGGGTGCGGTGGGAAGAGTGTCCCCACTAAGCGCGTGAGCAGCTCGGGGCACGTTGGCTGGGCTGAACTCTTCAACCTCTTTAGCACAGTCTTGTATGCAAGGCCCCATGGGTTATTTTCAACATTGTTGCACAGTGCTTAAACTTTTTGCGCTAGCTATCACGTATGGCATATTTTAATTGTTTACGCTTGGTCTTGAATGCTTCTCTATGTCTAAAGCTGTCTGTCCTTCGTGCACGCTGGCATGCTCGTCTTGCGCGGTTGCACTCTGTCCGTATCTCTGCTATGTTGTTCCCCCAGTATGCAGGTCTGTGTTTATTTTTACAGCTACGTCGCAGCATTGCAGCATTGCATGCAGCCGTTATCGCGCGCATAAGTTTAGCAGCTGCAATTTCGGAGGGGCCCGTAGCATCGGAATCGGTGAATATCTCCTCAAACAGCTTCTCATCGAGGCTCTCGATTTTCCAGCCGCGGTTCCAGTTTGATTTAAGTGGCTTATCTTGCAGTTGTCCTATATTAAGGATAACAGCGCGGTGGTCACTTTGAGTATAGCACTCACTGATGTGCCAGCTACTGTGTCTATACAAGCTTCCGCTTATGAATGCAAGATCAATTACTGATCCTGCTCCGTTCTTGCTATATGTATGCTCGCTACCTGTATTTAGGCGGATAACACTCAGCGACGCTAGTGTATCCAACAGCGCTTTGCCTTTTGGATTGGTCTTTTTGCTGCCCCACTCGACATCTTATGCATTGAAATCGCCTGCAATCAGTACGGCTCCTCTTTCTTTGGCGTCGTATACCAACGCGTCTATAATTTGATTGAAGGCATTAAGGTCAAACCTTGGCGGTATGTAACAGCTTTATACGTACAGGTGGTTAATTTTAGCACGAATCCATCTGAGTGGGCGGATATAATTAAGGGAGTTGCATTTGGGTTGCAACTCCATATAACGCACTTGCCTGTTCTATTGCTAACCCAGCACACGTCGTCCTTGTTTTTGTACTGCTCACTTAAGATGGCAATATCCACGGCAAGTTCATACACCGTTTGATTGAGCAGGTCTTGCGCTGTTTGGCAGTGGTTTAAATTTATTTGGAGGATTTTATTTCGAATTTCGTTTAGCAGCTCCTAGTTTGGCTTTCGCTTCCTGGAATGCCGCACACATTCGGTTGCCTGCTGCATGGTTAGTGTGTTTCTCACCTCTTAATGCACAACACGCACGACGGCACCTTTGTGCAGGACTTGGCCTTATGGTCTTTGCTACCGCACTTGAAGCATAGGGCCGATCGGTAGTCCGGGCTTTGACACTTCCTCGCCAAATGACCAAATTCGTGGCATTTGTAGCACCTTGTTACAGAGTCTTTAGCTCTTATGCGGCAGATAACCCAGCCAATTCGTATCTTCGCCATTTCCAGAAGCTTGCGGGCCATCGCGGTCGGCAGGCTATTTGCGCACATTTGTGTGCCGCCATATGCCGTACGCATTGAGCGTATCGCTGACAGTTCAATGTGCGAGCCGTCCATACTTTCATTTAGCGCTGTTAGGACTTCCTCTTTGGAGGTAATTTCATCGATGTCCTTTACTTCGAGCACTGCTTCCTGTGTGACAGTTCGCACTTGGGCGCTATTGCCGATGATGGTTTCTACCGCTTCTTTTAGCTTTTGTGTTACTGGGTCAGCTTGGTTTTTGAGTTCGAAGAGCAACTCATCATTTGCCGTTTTTCTTATTTTCTTAACACTTTCGCTGAGTTCCTTCAACTGCGATTGTGACTTTATCATTTTAAAGATATCGGCATACGAACAATCACCGGTTTTTTTGCTTGTTTCATTGGCTTGTTTCGTGTCTTTCGATTGGCTATTTTCTGTAGTTATTTGGGCGCTTTTGGTAGTCACCTGATTCCCATTATCGGCATCACTCAATGATTTTGTTTTGCGCCGCTCACTTTGATGTTGTTGGGCGTGCGGGACAAGTGTTTCGCTAGCTAGGGTAGACTCAGGCGATACGACACGGGAGCGCTTGCTCATTGGTTGCGGCGAATTTGATGGGATCAACTCTTTGTCTTTATCATGCGTCGGTCGCACTGAGTGAGCAGAGGTGCATGCTACTTTCAGGAGGTCCAGGTTCGAATGACGTCAATAGCAACACATTAAAATTATAGATATGTATATAAATGCATTTATTAAAATTGAAATAATTCCTGAATTTTAAAATTGTGAAAAAGTTTCTGTAAATTTCAGAATGAAATTGTTTTCAACGAAAAATTTAATCAGACAAATTTCAGGAAAGCGCATCCGTTTCACAACCATTTTCGATAGTTTTATGTGCATACGTTTTCGATAAAGACTTCAGTGGGAGAATGGATCCGAAAAACGACCGAAAACGAAATCCGAAAATGGATGAAACATCAGGGTTTTATACGAAATGCCATTTTCGGCTACATTTCCGGATATTTTGCTGGCTGTGATGTTACATTAGAAATAAGAATTTTAAAAATTCATTTATTCAGTTTTGGCACTCAGTATGCAATACATAATACTTTTTGTAAATTACATAATACTCTTTGTAAAGAAAAAATTTGCTAATTTCAAAATAAAAAAAAAACAACCAAATCATAGAAAATACTACAAAACAACCAAGTTCGAAAAAGAAAATAAAAACAACCAGGTTTGTTTGGAAACAACCAACAGTGGCAACCGTGGTAAAAACTCCTTGGACACTACTATTCACACTCATGAAATATTAGCAATTTATTTCTTGACCATTTACTTAAAAGGTCTGTAGTTAGCTTTGTACTTTGAAATAAGCATGATCGTTAAAATTAACCTTGGAAACCCTGAATAAGAAAAATACTTAGCAGTTTCAAGCAAAAGCTTAAACTTTTCGCTCCTGTTTATTACTTTATCGAATTTTGTTGGTAGTTATCGAAATTTGTATGTTTATCGAATCCAAATTTTTAGAATTTTCAGAGTATATCGAGTTATCGAAATTTATAGGGTTATATAAGTTTATCGAGTTATCACTATTTATCGAATTTTATCGGAATGCAAGAATGTATTGAGTTATCGAAATGTATAGTTATAAAATTTTATCGCGTTATCAGATTTATTGAGTTATCGAGTGATAAAAACGCACTCTTATCGAAATTTATCGATAGTTATCGAAGTTTTTTGAGTTATCGATTTTAATCAAGTCATCGGAATTTAGTGTTTTGAAGTTGATCCAGTTATCGAGGCTAATGAGTGCGCGTTCTCGTTATCGAAATTTATCGATGGTTATCGCAATTAGTCGACTCATCGATTTTCATCAAGCTTTCGGAATTTAGTGTTTAGAAGTTTAGAGTTATAAGAATTTAAAGTGATCTAAGAGCAACGGGAGATAAAGAAGTTCTATTTGGGAGAAAGGTAATTTTAATGTCTGGTAATTTCCGTAAAATTTTTCAGGTAGTTTCCCATGGTTCCCGTGTCACCTTAAATGAAAATTGTGTTGAACCTTGGTCTGATTTTTTCTCTTTTACACCATTTGACTTTGACGCATAATATGAAAGCCCTCCCATACGAAACTGAATTTGTGGTTTCTCAAATAATATACGTAACTGAAGAAATCTTTGGGAATATTGTGAAAAACATTCTTTCTGATAACATTTTGCATTATGTTATATTGGCCCAAAAAAAAAAGATGACTTGTCTTTTATCAATGCAGAAATTTCTGAGCGTATGCCGAGATAACAAAAGTCATACTTTAATGTTGATAAAATTATTTGTGATGATGTTCGGGAGCATAAAAATTACTAAATTTTTAAACTTTTTAAGTCTCAGCGGATTACCTACCTCCACATAAAGTGGTACTCAAAAAAAACTGTATTGTAATGCTTACATGGTACCCGCATGCGTGTGAAACAAATGCATAAAAACCCTTTAGGTTGAGAAGTTTTAGCTGGAATTTCATGTGGCTTGCGAATATTAAACCCTCGCACTCATTTGTCCTATTCTGGCATTATTTTGCCCTTTTCGTCCCAGGGTACACAATTTCCAATCATTCCCGCTTTTTGTATGACTATGAGATTTATTCTCAGGGACAAGGGTTGGTTTTTTATTACGAACACCTGCATTTTCTTGTGGAAAATGATATGTTGCGCCTAGTAGAGTTCGTTCATTGTACGGATTGCGGTTCCACCTTCCAGATACTTCAGATCATGATATTTGTCTGCCGACCAACGGGTTTTACAAAATCACAGTTTATATTGTTGTCCACTATTAAAATATTGAAAATAAAAAAAGATATAAAAAATCACGTTTTACTTAGATCCAAAGCAGAAGATTTGCACCTTGTAAGTTAGACGACGTGCTATGTCTGAAAGCATCTCCCGGGCTCTCAAAAAACTAGGAAAACGGCTGACTTTGAACATCGGTTACGCAGGTTCGATCCCTGCTGAAGTCTAGAAAAAAGAAGTCTGATGAGGAGATGTGGTGATCTCCGAAATAGCTGCTATAACTTCTACCGCTTAGACTTTGTTGCTTTTTCATCTTTTCCTAATAAACAATCGTNTATTGAAGCTTCTGATATTCATCTAAGCCAGTGATTCCCAAAGTGGTCCAAGGTGGACCCAAAGTGGTCCAAGGTGGACCCAAAGTGGTCCAAGGTGGACCCAAAATTGTCCAGGTGGACCCATAATTGTCCAAGTGGACCCAAAGTTGTCCAGGTGGACCCAAAGTTGTCCAGGTGGACCCAAAGTTGTCCAAGTGGACCCAAAGTTGTCCAGGTGGACCCAAAGTGGACTTGTTTGTCTCAGTTTCAGTTTTGCCATCGCCGCGAGTTGGAGCAAATTTTTGTTATAATTTCTTCAAAAAACCTAAGGTAAAGCCGCCTTTGCCCATATGATTAGCATGTGCTACGAAATAGTTTTTTGTATTTTCTGACAAACGTTATATTTTGAGTTGTGACTCTTTTGAAGACGGTGTGCAATATAATTCATGTGGATTATAATTTGAAAGTATCTATTTAGCCAAGGAAAAAGCAAAGCAGTATACTTAAGCCAGCACTTCCAGCAGATATTGACCTGGGTTTTCGCACGACTGTTCCTGTTTCATCGTTTCTTTTTAGGAAATTCTTACCACCATATACATGTGTATTATTTACACTAACAGCTATTTATGTAAATATGTATGTATTTTTTATACTTAATATATGCAAATAAAAGAAGAAAGTAAACACAACAACCATCGAGTAAATTTTTATTTGTGTCAAACTGAAACTTTTTTTCCAATAATAAACAGTTAGCTGATTCAAGTCTACAGCAAGTTCACAAATTTAATTGAAAACTTGTATCAACCAAAGCATTGTTTATATTTGCTCAACAATGATTTTATTCAACTAACAATATTGTCCACTCAAGGTAGTCGTTTTGTAATTATTAACAACTATACATTTGTCCCAGCTAGAAGTCTCAAGTAAATTGCAGACTTTCGTGAACTAGATATTTATTTCGTCATATCCAACTATGCCACTTGGTCACTTTAACCAAATCTTGGTAATTATAACTAAACCTTTTTCTGAGTGTAGGTCACTCTGGAGTAGAGATGGGCCCTGCTTAAGCCCGCGGGTACGGACCGGAATATCTGCTGTCAGCACAAACTCGTGCGGGCCTGGGCGTTCAGTAAAATTTCATAAAAGCACGAAAAGGCACGAAAAAGCCCGTTGCTAATACTAAAAATTTAGATGAGCTTTTGTTTTTATACAAAAAAATAGTACATATTTAAAACTCTTTTGATAAGAGAAAAGCAAAAACATAAATATTTGCAAACCGATAGAAAATATATGATACTTATTAGTTTTGTTTACATACATATCTGTACATAAAATACCTTCCACTTTTTCTACTTCCCAGAAAATATATTATAAAAATCTACAATAAAAGTTGGCTCTTTATTTCCGGGCTGGGGCGTGACTGGTCGTGCCGGGCAGTCCGGGCCGGGCCCCACTAAAATTCTTAACGTGCGGGCTTGTGCGTGTTTTTGAAAGTTGATTTTGCACTCGTACCGGGCCGGGCCTGAAAATTTAGGCCCGTGCCCATCTCTACTCTGGAGTAGCTGGTTATGAGACATCTGTAGTGCGATTCCCATTTTTCCTAACGACCGATATTCGTTATTGATAATGAACGACGTTTGTAGCTTGCAGTAGCGAATAGGCTATTCTCAAAAACACACTTAACGCCAGAATTCGTTAGGCATGTCGGTAAAGAAGTTTACGACGATTTTCGTTAATTGCAAAGATAAATATGGCAATATTGACGTTTGACATTTAATATTTGAAAGAAAATTTGATTATTGTTACGCGTATTATTATTGTCGGGACTGTTGTGTGTGAATATATTATGGAAAAAAAACAGAAGCGCTAGAGCTACTACGGAGCAGTACCACAAAATGCTGGACTTTTTCCTTGGCAATAAGGGCCTCGCGGAAGGCAAGTTCTCCGCGATTCATGGCCGGCAAGAAGCTTCCCGGAAATGGGAAGAGCTAGCGATGTTGCTAAATAGCTCAAATGGTGCCGAAAAATCTGCAGCTCAGTGGCAAGTAGTAAGTTATAGTAGATCACATAGTAGATGATATCTGCAAAACACAATAATTGCAATTTTTGTATTAGGTTTGGCGCGATTTGAAAAGCCGGACTTCCGTCAAGGCAAGAGAGCGCAGGAAGCAAATGGCGGCAACAGGAAATGCTCCAATGTTAACAGCTCCGCTTTCTGATTTAGATCAGAAAGTTTTGAGCTTACTTGGTACAGAATATGTGGAAGGGAGTAGCCAATGTGTGGAAAGTATTCCGGAGGAAGATGTTAGTACAAATATAGATGTATATATGTACATAGATAGTATGTGTGTATATTTGTATATTGTATTTGCCTACAAATATACAATTGTACGTATTAAAAAAACCATTCAATTTCGTATACATACATACGTATTTATGTACATATCGCTCATTTACTTCAATAGTGTCATAATAAAAAAGAAACAAAGATCGTCTTAAGTATGCAGAAATAATCGCTACCTTTTCTTCTATGTTGTGTAAAAATTTCACGGCTATATCGATTACCGGTAGAACAAAATATGCATTGATTTTTACTATGGGAGTACATATGTATATGTAAATTCAAAACTTTAAAGCTGTTTTTCTCGAGTTTTTTATTTATTTATTTTTTTTTTGATTGACACTTCCAGCAAATGTGCGATATGTTCATACATACATACATATATGTATATAATTATAGAGTCTGCAAATTTCTCTTGAGAACGGAGACGCATCCGTGCTGGTTGATTACCCTGTGGTTTCAATAGCAGAAGCAGCTCCTATTCCCGTCGAGGCTACTCAATCGACAGGAACCAAAAATGCTTCGACGTCCAGGCGAACTTCGACTTTGAAGCGAAAGTCCGTAATGGAAAGTACACGGGAGATTTTCGCTAAAGTAGCAAAGCAGCAGGCAGATGCTATGATAGTAAGTATAAGTTGCCGTATCTTAATTTTTGCCTTATATTTCGTCTTTTTACTTTAGATGCAGGCTGAAGCCGCCAAAGTGCAAGCTGAGTCAGCAAAACAGCAGGTTGAAGCCATGCTTCTACAAGCCCAGGCCTTTGTGCGCGTAGCAAACGCCTTGGAAGATTTAACAAGTTCTGTTAAGCTGCTGGTTAATAATACTGTTCTCGAATTTTGAACTTTTTTTGAGCCAAGGTTTTAATAGTTACTTCATTGAGACATTCTAAATTCAATGGATTCTCCCGTTCTATCAGATTGGCTCCAGCTTTCGAGATAACGGCACTTGAAAATTTGCTTAAATTTCAACTTTTTTTATAAATAACTCCCTGAGTTTTAAAGTTATTTTACTAAAACTTTGCTCATGACTGTTTTTTAATATTAAATTCACTATAAAAAACAGTCACGTGCAAAATTTTTTTAAAATAACACAAACACTAAGTGTTAATTAGAAACAATTGAAGCAAATTTTCAAGTACAGTTATCTCGAAAACTGGAGCCAATCTGATAGAACGGGAGAATCCATTGAATTTAGAATGCCGCAATTAAGCAAGATCAACTATCAAAACCTTTGCCTAAGTGGTGTAATAAATAAAATGTAATAATAAAAAGCACATATGTATGTTTGTATGTATGTGATAAATACTTATTAGTTGATTTTTTTCTAAGTAAATTTAGCAGCTATAAGGCGCTCTTGCATTCTCTTGGCGAGAGCTGATGGGTGAATGGATTCTTCCCAATCTTCTTCCAAAACTGCTTCCACAATTCGATCTTCACTTTGTATATCGCTGTTGTTTTCAACTGTGTTGAGTCGCATATTATGCAGAGCTGCGCAGGAGTTTACAATCCTGCCAGCGAAGCCTGGCTCGTACATAAGTACTCGCTGCTTCGAAAGGCATCGCCATGTTCCCTTCAAAACTCCAAATAGTCGTTCGACACAGTTCCTTGCTTTACATAAAGCCTCATTGTATCGAAATTGCGGTGTACCTTCTCTCTGGTTTGATAGAGGTGTCATCAGCCATGGCTCTAATGGGTAACCCNTCATTTGGCCAGAGTTTGCTCGGTCCGCAACCAGTTTTAGCACTCCCACCTTCGGCAATCGAAGCCACCATCATAAACTGGGTGAATACTTCGCTCAGAAATGANACAGCCGGTCGCATAAAAACGAAGCGCTGCAAGCACCTGAAATCGACGAATTGATGGCCTTTGTTTGATGATCAAGAAGTTTGAGATCTCTTACCTGTTTTTCAGCCGATAATGCTGATACATATTTTCTTTCAAGACGACTGCCAATTTTGTCTATGATTTCATAAACAAGATTGGGGGTCAGCCGGTATAACCTTTTAAATTGGCCCTCGTCCAAATCAAAGGGGCTGTCCACTTCTCTTAGTAGAGCGCGTTCTGCTGCAAAACTCCTTGCTCCTTGTCGTTGTTGGGCCATTTCCGCATCGTATCCAAGAAACTGGAACGCCATTGTCGTTTTCTAAAAAGTTGTATTTTTTATAAACGAATTTATAATTTTTTATTATAATAGTTTGCTTACCGATGAATTTTGCCTAATTTTTCTCAATAAAAACTTAAACCAATTTTATCGTTAGGCTTTTCAACGGCAAAATATTCGTAGCTAGGCTATCAACAAATTTCGTTAGGCAACTGTCAAACCTACCGACAATATTCGCTAAAAGTGTGTTTGGGAATAGCACTTAACGAAACTNCGCCTCACTTTAAAACTCGGAGGCATAAAAATAAAAATGATGCGATGAACACAAATAAACTATTTTACATATACTCCACGTGCAAAGTCATGAGTGAGCCGAACATTTGATGAGTTTATGGTGAAAATAATGTAAATAACGCTAGCGCTCTTAAAAAATATAACTCCTCCGAGCAAGAAAGTATTTTGATGTATTTACGAGCTCTATTTTTAAACCCTACAAGTGTGTTATCACATTATTTTTATAAATAGAACTTAAGAAAAAATTTACTTTTATTTTCGCCACTCTGAGTTTAGTTTTTGAATTAACCCGCGATGCAAATTTACATTGTTAGATCTAATTTTCACATTTAATTTTTTTACGAGCTTTGGGAATATATAGAAATGTATCAGCAGGGGGTCCACCGAAACCAGTAAATTTTTGAAAGGGGTCTACGAGAAAAAAAGTTTAGGAACCTCTGATCTAAGCTGAACCAAACCGTTAATTTATTTAAGGGTTTAGTAAATACTAATTAATGCTTTGAAGCACATTTCTACAAATGCCGTTCAACTTAACGTATGGTTGATAAAAGAGTGTTATTAAGGTCTGCTTATACAGAAGAGCTTTCTCTCAACACATAGTGTAGTCATACTAGTTGCCATACCCTAGTTGAGGCCATCGCGATTTGTTTAGAGACCGGAATATATTTATGCCTGTGAGTCACCATACTAAGGTATTAAAACGATTCAGTGAATGAGACTGTGTGCATTAAAAGCATTACTACGCTACCGTTGTTCGTATATGTGTGAAACACACATAGCCTACCGCAAGGCGAATTTATACAAGGTGGTAGCGACAGCCCCAAAACAAAAGCTACACAAATAAAGTATATTGGCAATCAGAACAAAACAAATTGATAAGAACACATCATTTTGACAAACAGTGCGGCTGGGGGGTAAAATGTGATCAGGGTTGATAATGAGAAGGAGCATGAATTTTGCTCATTCAGAGTTGAGTACAAAATTGCTGTGGTATGAAAGCGAGCAAACAACCGTACTGTGGCAGAGTGGCACAAATACTTTTGTTAACAAACACTTTTTTTATAATTGTAATAGAAAATTGTTTTTTATTTACTAACTAGCCGGCCACGGATGCGCGAGGGTCCGCCACGCGCTGAATGTATGCATATAATGGGTGATTTTTTTGAGGTTAGGATTTTCATGCATTAGTATTTGACAGATCACGTGGGATTTCAGACATGGTGTCAACGAGAAAGATGCTCAGTATGCTTTGACATTTCATCATGAATAGACTTACTAACGAGCAACGCNGAATGGACCACCTAAGACGCAGCCGCGGTCAACATTTAAATGAAATTATCTTCAAAAAGTAAATGTCATGGACCAATCTAACGTTTCAAATAAAGAACCGATGAGATTTTGCAAATTTTATGCGTTTTTTTTAAAAAAAAAGGTATCAAGCTCTTAAAAAATCACCCGTTATATGTACATTTACGAATTTGGAGAAAGAAGTCATATGTCATCATGTACTTAAAAAATCTTGTCTACATCCGTTCAGTAGCGTGGTCAAAATATCTCGCCTTTCTTTTGTACTATGTATAGAATATAGTAATTTTAAATAGGTGGCAACCCTACTCAAAAAATTTAAAGTTTTCGTACATGCGAAGGCCATGCACTTTCATTTGGTATCTTATTTTTTATCCAACGAACGGTGAAGATCTTATAGTTTTTAAACAGGTGGCAACCCTACTCAGAAAAATAATACATTATTACACATCCAGAGGCTAAGTCTTTTCGTTTTAAAGTGACAACACAGAACTGATGCCTACGCTTATTATTATTGAATATAGTAATTTTATTAACAGGTTTCAACCCTATTAAAAAAATATATATTAGTGCTTTTCTAGAGGCAAATCTCTTTCATTTGACACCTCATCTCTTGTAACCAAACGAACGGTGCGGATCTTATAGATTTTTAGACAGGTGGCAACCCTATTAAAATTCTAAGTAAAAGAAGATCATTCCTCTCCTTTCGATACAGAGTATATTAGAGAAAATCTCGTCAAAATCCATTCAGTAGTTTTCGAGATTACCGCGTTCAAAGAATCTCGACTTTCCTTTATACTATGTATAGATATTCAGATATCCAGCTTGTAGGCAGAGGCAGTGGCATGCGAGGCTCACTAAAATCTACTCATCATGTTGGAGAAGCTCCATACCCAACGGAGTCTCCAAGCAAATGCATGTCCTAAATTTATACGGTAGCAATTCATAGGAATCACTATTGTAGTGTGTATGATTCATATTAGTGACATATACGTTAAGTATTTCTGAGCAATTCTGGGTAATGCTCCCCCAAACTTGGGTGCGCTGGCACGCATTGGAGTCTCTACAACTATACAAACCTTGTTTTTTTTTTGGAAGGAAGACTTAAATATATTCTGAAATTTAGAATTTTGCGTGATAAATTCACAATATAACAAAAAATTCACGTTTTTCATAAAAAAATAATCTTACAACGGATATTCTTTTAATTTTAAACTTAAATTTAAGAAAACTCCATTCAGTGCTTTAATTACGACTGTAGTTTTCCAGTTTATAGAAACACACACGTTAATTATTTACCTAGCTATTGATATTATTCTTAATTAAGCTTTGATATTATACTTAACCTACATTTTGTTCATAAATAACACATTATAACATTACAATTATATATACTTTATCTTCGAAAATAACTTTTTCTAATCGTGAGGTGAAACATGAACCAACGACACAAGATCACGCAAGAACAAGAGAGTGAAAGAAGTCGATGTTTTGAGCGGGTTCTACGCCATATTGTTTCGCTCGAAATGAAAGAAAGTAACCAAAGCAATGAAAACAACGAAAACCAAAATTATTGCCAGCCCCTTTAAACAAACAATTTGCTAAAATTATTCATTAAAACGCTTTAAAACGTGTTGTCATGTTTAACTAACTATTTTTTAGTTTTAGTATTTAGAGTAAAATAGTGGTGCTTGTGATGTAAACAAATACTCAGCTGACGAAAACGATTTCGCAAACTTTTTTCTCAAGATCAGTTACAAATACAACGTCGCGGTCTGGCGTGATCTTGTGTTTTTGGTTCATGGAGGCGAAATTACCCACAGTAAGTGTTTCCGTGCGCGCAAAACGAAAACGCTGCGCGCAACCCAAAAGTTCTCCTCGGGCACCAATTCGTGAAAAACTGCGAAAAGGTTTATTACTGTATATGCTGTGGTTCTGGTGCGCGCGTAATTAGTAATCCTGTGCTAAAAGAGATAAGACGTTTTTTTGTCCAGCTTCGTTAATTTAACGTTTTTCTTGGTGAAATGAACCTTTTTGGTCTGCATAATTTAATGCCTGAGATAGTGACTCCTTTTATCTAAAAAGTTGTTTGTTGATATCAACAAACTCATCTAAAATGCCTTGTGTTTGTAGACAAAAAGTCGATCGCAATCGCACAAAAGTCCAGTGTGCTAAGTGCAAAGAATTTTTTCATTTGGATTGCGCCGGCGTTTCGCATAATGACTTGGAGTCTTTGCTTAGCTCAGACAACAAATACTTTTGTAAAGAGTGTACGGCCTTTCGCCGAAAATCTTTTCGCATTTCTCCGCCTTCTGTGAAGCTGGTGGACAGGGAAATGGCCGATAATTTGTGTTTAACGAACTCAGCCAACAACAACCACAAAAGTCAGCACCAACCAAATCGTTTAATGAGAATGTTAAAGAGTCTGAGCTGCAAACTACGTTATCAAAAATTCTTTGTGAACTGAAAGCTCTTAACAGCTATCCGCAAATTAGCGCGTTGAGCTTTGCGCTAATAAGAGTGTTTCCTTCTAACACATACAATTTGTTCATGTTAGAAGAAAACAAGCTGACAAGCACAACGCTCTTATTTAGGTATGGCAGTAAGTCAGAACAAGCTCGTTCTCTTAGTGTGCTTCATGCTCTTTAAGCCAGCAAGTGCCGTCTAATAGAAACCACTGAGAAATTACACTCTGATCTAACATCTTTGTGTAAACAATATGATGAAAACATTGCCAATACGCTTGCCTCACTCACAGCCGAAGTGAAGGAGCTTCGTCGCTGTACGTGCCATTTTACGTGCTTAAATAGCAATAAACATATATCGGCTGAGCACTTTGTCAATGACGCGGGTTTGACCGTCGGTAATGCTGATGCCAATGACGTCTTCGCGGCTATATGTAATTAGCCACCTTCATCTCTATTGTCTTCGTCTGATTCTGTCATTCCGGCTGCTTCTGATTACTCGCTGCCTGCTGCTTCTCCTGATACTGTTGAGGCCTCTAACGCCTCAGTCGCCCAACTTAGTTTTAATGTTTATGTTTCTAATGGTTCCTCTGACTGTCTCTAACATACGTCTGCTAGTACGAAAGCGCTTGGCGTCGCGAATGGGGTTTGTAACACATCTTCTAATACTACATCTCCATGTGAGAGTAGCTCAGCTGAGTTAGGGTATGCCAACAATCAAGAAACCAATTGAAATTGAACCAGCAGTTACAAATCTTGACGCATCTACTAGCGACTGGATGAAGGTATCTGATAAACGCCGTAACAAAAAAATCCAACAATAACATCGAACTTAAAGTTGCGCTGCTGCGCAACTAAAGAGGCTTCATTTAGCTTCTTTTCTGCCAACTGTTAGTCCTAGTAACATCCTACATATATGTTGAAAAGGTCTCTTGTCCTGCTTCAGTCTGATTAAGAAGGACGTCGAAACCAATACTTTAAAGAGGGTTAACTTCAAATTGGGTGTTCCTGAAAATTTATTCGGTAAACATCTCAGGGCCCGTAAGGTCATTGTATGCCCAATTCGTTTTTTTTTTCAACGGAAACTTAGTCTTCCAAAACTTGTGCGCCGCCTCCGTTTTCTTGAATGGCCGGAAAGACTAATGGCGATTTCGTTTCTACAAAAAATGTTGCCTTTTGATCGCCCTCCTCTTAGTGTTTGTGCGTAGAGGGCAAAGAGAAAGTTGCATTTTTCGGTAGAAACGAAATTGGCGTAAGGTCCCAACCGTAGTTGTCCAAAGTATTATAAACAAACCCGCAGCCAAAGACTTATTATATACTTCTAAGCCTATTAATGAATTAAGAAGAGCTTATACGCTTTAGGGTCAAAACATAGTGGAGCGGCGAGTAAAGCGAAGAGCTAGCATCGAGCAAAGCTTCAATTATAAACGTGTATGTACGCTTTGCTCTTCACTATGCGCTTTCCCATTGAAACATATGCGTTTGAAATCGACGCTTTGCTCGATGCTCTTTGCTCGCCGCTCCACTATGTTCTTACCCTTATAGTCTAAGAGCTTACAACGTTTTCGAGAGAGGAATCGGCGTAAGGTCCCAACCATAGTTGTCCAAAGTAATATAAATAAACCCGCAGCCAAAGACTTAATATATACTTCTAAGCCTATTAATGAATTAAGAAGAGCTTATACGCTTTATTGTCTAAGAGCTTGCAACGTTTTCGAGAGAGAATTTCAGGACAGCTGGTTTTTTGATATGACATCTCTCTCACTCCCTCGGTTAGCGTGGAGGCCATCTGGCAGGCGGTAATGGTTGCGTTTACTAGTGCGCATCGTATCTTTACAGTTAAAAATACCAATTTTTTAAATCATTTTAGTAAGGCTAATTTTCTTTTCATTGGATTTCACTAGCATTTAGAAACGTAGATTTGTTATTGCCAGAAAAGTCCGGTATTGCTAACATTGTGCCAGACGTATTTTTTTTTTATAAAAAAAAAAAAATAAAATTTTCAACTCATTTTAGTAAAGCTCAAAACTTAATATGATGTTGTTTAAGTAATATGATGAGGTGCTTTAAGTACTAATGATTCTAAAATTAATCTGCCAGACATTAATTCCGTTGCTAAAGCAGTAGCCAGACCGATTTAAATCTGAATAGTATTATGGTAGTGAGGGAGATAGTAGCAAAATAGTGAATTTTCATAGGATTTTAGTATGAAAACTGGAAACTATAACTACTTATCTAACATTTTGATATTTATAACATTTTTATATTTATAATTGTGTCATACAAAACACTGACTTACAACAAAAATGCGCACTGATATTGGCAATCATTGCAATCCTATGCAGAATCGCTTGCTGATTCCGAAAATCGAGTATTTTTTTCCATAAATAATTTTTCGAGATATTTGCAATTTACCGTTATTCAGCTTAAAGAAAGTGGTTCCACTTAATCACGTATGTATATTAGACTGCATCACCAAAAAAAGTTGCGGTTTTCCGCCGGGATTAGAAAATTTATTATATTTTAAGACGTTCACCAAAATATTTCGGAAAAATATTAAGATTTAAGCGAGTTGGACCGATTTGAAAATACCTCCAAAAATGGAGTTTTTTATGCATAAAAATAGTTTCTAAAGAACTTTTTGAAAAAGGCCCCCTCAGATGACAAAACAGATTAGGCTTAACAAAATCTGCATAAAAATATTTAAAAATATTTTCAACGGAATCACAATAATGAGATTTTATGCTGTTTTTTTTACTTTTTCAATGATTGATTTACGAAAAACTTAAATAACTGGGCCAAAACTATTCTGGTTTAGACTTATGGCATCTCGGTAGAAAGGTATTTTCCCACTATTTTTATTTATGTGCAAAAAAGACATTCGTGTTCAAATATTTTTTTTTCAAATACCAACCCATCTTAATTCAACTTTGAATGATGTTCGTTTATCCTACTTTCTCTTTCATCCTTTGAATGAGTTTATTAGCAGAGAAATAAAAAGGGTGAGAAAATACCTTTCCAATGCTACCTCACAAGTCTAAATCGGAAGAGTTAAGGTTCAGGTATTCTTCTTATACCAATCTTTGAAGAGTTTAAAAACAGCATAAAAAATCTCATTACGATTCCGTTAAAATTTTAAAAAATTTTTTTTTTTAAATTTGTATGTAAATTTTTTAAACATTTAACCGTTTTGATATTTGAGGGGATTTTTTCAAAAAACATCTTTAAAAAACAATTTTTATTCATAAAAACCTTCAAGATTTTTTCTTTTTTTATGAAAAAAAATAAAAATAAATAAATTTAACAGGCAAACAATTTCAGAAATAACAGATTTTTTGTAAAATTTTTCATTTGTGCTTGTTCTTTTACAAAAAAAAAGACAAATAGTAATTTGAAAAGAAGAAAATCGGTGGATAAATAAAAAAGAATGAAATATGAGCAGCAAAGAATGGTACTCATACGCCATATACGATTATGTATATCGTCGATGTTTTTGCAAAAACGCCCATCGAACAGTTGCAAAACCGTCTATATTGCGGCACTCATATTTTACAGGAGAGCGAAAAAACGGTTTATTCTTTGAAGGCATTGCCTTGATTGGTGGTATTTTGTCTAGCTATTATTTTACAAATCTGTTGTTTTAATACGATTTAACGATTTTTATGCATAAATCTCGATGCCTGGAGTTCAGGGTTACCAAATCTCATTTTTGCCACACGGCGATTTAGGCGGTTTTGCAACTGATTTAAATCGGTCTGGCTCTAGCTTTAGCAACAGAATTAATGTCTGGCAAATTAATTTTAGAGTCATCAGTACTTAAACAACATCATATTATTTGTCAATGTTATTGTGGCTTGTTAAGATTTTATTTTTAATATTTTTATTGAGCTTTGTACCACGATTGTTTATTAGGAAAAATTGAAAAAGCAACAAAGTCTAAGCGGTAGAAGTTATAGCACTATTTCGGAGATCACCACATCTCCTCATCAGACTTCTTTTT
>NW_016157871.1:93599-93746 GCF_001687245.7 Rhagoletis zephyria
AAAAAGAAGTCTGATGAGGAGATGTGGTGATCTCCGAAATAGTGCTTCTTCTTCTACCGCTAAGACTTTGTTGCTTTTTCAATTTTTCCTAATAAACAATCGTGGTACAAAGCTCAATAAAAATATTAAAAATAAAATCTTAACAAG
>NW_016157871.1:93862-95005 GCF_001687245.7 Rhagoletis zephyria
AAAAAGAAGTCTGATGAGGAGATGTGGTGATCTCCGAAATAGTGCTATAACTTCTACCGCTTAGACTTTGTTGCTTTTTCAATTTTTCCTAATAAACAATCGTGGTACAAAGCTCAATAAAAATATTAAAAATAACATCATATTAAGTTTTAAGCTTTACTAAAATGTGTTGAAAAATTTATTTATTTTTAATAAAAAACTACGTCTGGCACAATGTTGGCAACACCGGACTTTTCTGGCAATAATAAATCTACGTTTCTAAAAGCTAGTTTAAGCCAATGAAAAGAAAATTAGCCTTACTAAAATGATTAAAAAATTGGCATTTTTAACTGTAAAGATACGATGCGCACTAGTCAACGCAACCATTACCGCCTGCCAGATGGCATCCACGCTAACCGAGGGAGTGAGAGAGATGTCATATCAAAAACCAGCTGTCCTGGAATTTCTGTTTTCACGACGTTGTTAGCTGCCGTACTATTATTATAAGAATGTAAGTGTTATGCGTACCAAATCCTCTAAATTTTATCGCAGTGTTGTTTCACATGAATATGATATATTAGCTTTAACGGAGACTTAGTTGAACAAAAATGTGCCTTCCAATGAATTTTTTGATCTTGAGAGGGGTGGTGGTGACCTAGTTGCGGTCAGAGCCGATTTATGCAGCAAACTTATTACTATTAATTATTGTGATGGGGATGTGGAACAAATTGTTGTTATTTAGCGTAAAGTTTGCTGGTAACAAAACATTAGTTTTTCTATTGTCTTATATTCCATCCAGCGGCAACCTTGCTCTTTATCAAAAGCATATGGACAACTTAGGTTAGGTTAGGTTAAACGGGCAGCTCTGAAAAAGAGTTCACTCGGAGGCCGCAGAGGCCCATTGTGATGCCCATGGGGGTTACCCCCAAGCCTATCCCTACATGTCTTCGAACCATTTTGATTTTCTGGCGAATCCTAGCAGTCCTTCCAGAGGAGCTTTTCCCAAGATATCCAGATTCTCGAAGAAGTGGTCCCCAAGAAACTTGAGGCGTTTTCCTCGAAGTGCTGGACACTTGCAAAGGAAGTGCTGGACGGATTCTAACTCCTCCTCATCCCTGCAGCTTCTACAGAAATCATTATGCGGGGCTCCGAACCTGGCGGCCA
>NW_016157871.1:97517-106343 GCF_001687245.7 Rhagoletis zephyria
GGGGTATTGCATTTTATACCTACTGCCAGGTGAAGGTGTCCTGCCGCCCACTATGGGTCAGACGCAGACCAGGGAGCCGCCCCACTGGGGAACAGACGCTTCTGGATTTGTCGGTGCGTTTTCAAACGCGAAGATTGGGGTCCCGTAGAGTGGTCCACCCGTCATCCTGAGCGTTCTGGTCGTCCTGAGCGTTCGTCAATGCAAGTCACGTACAGTCCGGGTCCAGTCCTCACTACGGGAGCTCAGCCTTGAGCGAGGATATACCGCCTCGCACCGGTCGACAGAGCCTCGTTAGCGATAACAGGGATCACCAAGCCTTGACGGGCAGTGGGTGAGGTTGTCGTTTGGGAAGGATAGGTTATAGATTCACTTCACTCCCCCATTAGATCCCCATGGACAACTTAATTTGTATAATAAATAATGCTAAACTGTCTGATGAGACTACTGTAATAAAAAATACATAAACTGTTTGTTTTGGAATACATCCGTTCGATTTTGAATGTTTTTTTCGAAGAACACTATTCTTGACCAATTTTTTTATGGTCAAAGAGTAATTGTGGCTCAATATTTTTCCTTGAAAGGTAATTACATTAGCTTTCAAAGCCATTTTGTTTCATATCAAAGAATTGCTTCTGTCGAAAGCGCTACGATTAATTCGCATGAAGTGTTAAAAAAGCACACTGTGTGCGGTCGAGTTAGCTCGAATATCTTATCTTTCAGTCGAGAAATGTAACTCTGAAATTTTCAAGTTACTACGGTGTATTTTCTTCAAAAACATATGAATCAAAGCATATGATTTATAAAAATATAATTCTTTTATAAACAATATGTAATATAATAAAATAAAATGTCTATCATACATGGGCGTACAAAATTTTTGATTCTTATTTCCCTCCAAAATCGAGCTCACGATCCGCCACTGCCTTGGTGGCTCATTTTGGGTATTATCACTTCCATAAAAAACCTGCTAAATCTGCGGTAGAATATAATTATTTTAAGGCTGACAGTGTAGCGATGAATGACTTTTTACTAGCTTCAAACAATAAACCACCCTGGTTCAATTCGAACCTGAGTAACCTAAAGAATATTAAAAATAAATTTTTTAGGAAACACAGAAAGAGTAATGATGAAATTGATCGACTTAACTATGTAAGACTTAAAAATAATTTTGATTGTCTTAATAAGTTTCTATTTAAGCAATATGTTTTTAAACTCGAACCAATATTGAAATCAAATCCCTCTAGTTTCTGGTCCGTTATAAATTCTAAGAGACAGACTAATGGTTTCCCGACAAGCATGGCGTATGATGGTGAAGCGTCCAATAATACACAGGATACTTGTTTGCTAAACTATTTCAGAAGGTCTACTCAAAGTTACCACTACAATTTCTGCATTTCACCACACGTCCTTACCACCAATCTCTTCCTTCGACATTACCGTCGATGATGTTCTTCTGAAGTTGACAAGGAGCGAAAAATCTGACAGCGAGGGACTTTTTCAAAATTTGTTCCGATACCGTTGCAGATAAAGGCACTTCTCTTTCGACAATGACTGAACTGCGGAACTTTCTTAGATTCGTGGAAATTATGCTCAATAAATCCTATATTTAGGTCTGGTGATCGCAATGATATTTGCAGCTATAGACCTATAATTAAACAAAGCACCCTGGCAAAGTTATTTGATCACATTCTTCAGC
Organism: Rhagoletis zephyria; assembly: GCF_001687245.7. Taxonomy (NCBI): domain Eukaryota; kingdom Metazoa; phylum Arthropoda; class Insecta; order Diptera; family Tephritidae; genus Rhagoletis; species Rhagoletis zephyria. The sequence goes on from NW_016157871.1 coordinate 99,214, forward strand.
GTAAATTGTTCGATCACATTAGCAAAGCTATTGTTGAATGTCAGCATGGATTTTTTCCGGGAGGTCTACTTCCAACCTATTTAGCTTTAGTCACTAATCAAATTGTCAATGCTTTTAAAACTCATGCGCAACTCGACGTCATTTACACCAACTTCTCGAAAGCATTTGACAAAGTTGATCATCCGATTCTGTCGAACAGGGAACTTTTTGTGCCAATTGGAGGCGTTAAATCTTATTTGCTTATTGATTGGAATTCCACAAGGGACTTACTGTGGTCCTTTTTTGTTCCTTAAATTCTACCAGAGGGTTAGGCGACTTACGGAAGGTTTCAAGACCGGGGAGAACTCCTGTAAAAACAACAATGGCGACCTAGTGACCGATGTCCAGAATATACTTAAATTGTGGAGGGAACACTTTTACAACCTACTTTATGGTAGCGGCGCTGAAGAAGTCGAACCCGAGTCTCCAGTCGATGATGATGGAGTAGGTGGCCCACCGTCTGACTATGACGAGGTACGAGTAGCGATTACGCGGATAAAAAACAACAAATCTGCTGGAGCTGACGGCCTGCCAGCCGAGCTATTCAAGTACGGCGGCGAGGAGCTGATGAGGTGCATGCATCAGCTCGTATGCAGAATATGGTCAGATGAACGCATGCCCGACGACTGGAATTTAAGTGTGCTCTGCCCAATCCACAAGAAAGGCGACCCCGCCATACGCGCCAACTACCGCGGAATTAGCCTTCTAAGCATAGGTTACAAGGTCTTATCGAGCGTATTGTGCGAAAGACTGAAGCCCACCGTCAACGAGCTGATTGGACCTTATCAGTGTGGCTTTAGGCCTGGAAAATCCACCATAGATCAGGTATTCACAATACGCCAAATCTTGGAAAAGACCCGCGAGAATAGGATCGACACACACCATCTACCATAGATCAGGTATTCATAATACGCCAGGGCGAAGAGAAGTTGCCTTTATGCCTCGATGTCTGAATTTGGTATCCCCGCGAAACTAATACGGCTGTGTAAAATGACGTTGAGCAATACCACCAGCTCCGTCAGAATAGGGAAGGACCTCTCCGAGCCGTTTGATACCAAACGAGGTTTCAGACAAGGGGACTCCGTTTCGCGTGATTTCTTTAATCTGATGATGGAGAAGATAATAAGAGCCGCAGAACTGAACCGCTCAGGCACAATACTTTATAAGAGCGTACAATTGCTGGCGTATGCCGACGACATCGATATTATCGGTAAAAACAAGGGCTACGTCTGTTCTGCCTTCTCGGGATTGGATAGAGAAGCAAAGCGAATGGGTCTGGTGGTGAACGAGGACAAAACGAAGTATCTCCTGTCATCACACAAACAGTCAGAGCATACGCGTCTTGGCACCCACGTCACTGTTGACAGTTACAAGTTGCCTTGAAATCCAACGGAGAATCACTCTTGCTAACAAGTGCTACTTTGGGCTGAGTAGGCAATTGAGTAGTAAAGTCCTCTCTCGTCGCACAAAGATCACACTCATCATGCCTGTGCTGGTGTATGGCGCGGAGGCATGGACAATGAAAGCATCTGATGAGGAGTTGGAGTTTTCGAGAGAAATATTCTGCGAAAGACTTACGGACCCTTACGCGTTGGTGATGGCGAATATCGCAGACGTTTTAACGATGAGCTGTATGAGCTTTACAACGATATAGACATAGTGCAGCGAATTAAANTTACGCGTTGGTGATGGCGAATATCGCAGACGTTTTAACGATGAGCTGTATGAGCTTTACAACGATATAGACATAGTACAGCGAATTAAAATTCAGCGGCTCCGCTGGCTTGGCCATGTCGTTGGAATGGACAGAAACGCTCCGACTCTGAAAATATTCAACGCGGGCCGCGATGCTGGTAACAGAGGAAGAGGAGGGCCTCCTCTGCGTTTGAAATACCAGGCGGAGAAGGACTTGGCTTCACTTGGCATTTCCAATTGCCGTCAGTTAGCACAGAAGAGGAAAGACTGCCGTGCTGTTTTGGACTCGGCAAAAATCGCTTAGGCACATACAGCGCTAATAAAGAAGAAGAAGAATATTTTTGACTGCATTAGCTTACAATCTGACATTGATTCTTTTGCCGGTTACCATAAATTATTTTTGAATACGAATAAGTGTTGCGTTGTTTCCTATTTGAAAAAGGTAGTCACCACTCTTTTAACTGTCAAATAAAGGGTCACTCTTTCCACCGTTCTTATGAAATTAAAGATTTGGGTGTAATATTTGACTCCAAACTCTCTTTCTCTAGTCACATTGACTTTATTATTTAAAGATCTTTTGCAATGATTGGTTTTAGTAGACGTAATTCCGGAGACTTTAAGGATCCAATGACGTTAAGATCACTTTATATTTCCTTGGTAAGAAGTCGTCTCGAATATTGCTCATTTATATGGAATCCATGCTACGAAGTACTACACTCATGTAAAATTGAGCGTTCATAAAATATTTACCAAAATCGCTTTGCGTATGCTTCGTTGGCATGATGGCCTCCCATCATATATCAGCAGACATAAATTACTTGGCCTCCAGGCTTTGTATAAGAGAAGAACTTGTTACTCGCTCTTGTTTGCCTATAAAATAATCAACTCTAATATTAACTTCTCTGATTCGTCTAATTTATTCATTCCCAATATTCCACCGCGTAATCTTCGGCATACTAGATTATTTTTCGAAGTAACTCATAAAACAAATTTTGCAATGAATGAACCAATCTCTAAAACTATACATCTAGCAAATCGATATAGCAGTGTTCTTAATTTTAATAATAGTTTGTATAAATTTAAACTTGAATTGTTTTCTATTTTTAACTAGTCTGTAAAAAAGTTTGTACTTTTTAGACTGAATAAATAGATAAATATAAACAAAGTATATAAATAAAATATATAAAGTTTGATGCCAATTGGGCGTTTCTCAATGGATACAAAATTCATCTCAATTATAATTGGAAAGTGTATTTAGCCAAGGAAAAAGCAAAATAGTGTACGTAAACCAGCAGAAATTGACCTGCGTTTCTCCGGACTGCTCCTGTTTTATCGTTTCTTTTTAGGAAATTTTTACCACCATATACATACACTAGCCAGAATATGTTTCCGTACAGTGTTGTTTTTTTAATATTTGCAATGTTTTTCGTAACGAATTTTTTTCGTTAATTTTTAATAGGAATGTAGTTCATTCTGCATAAAATGGCATATAAATTAATGATTCGAAGTTTTTATAAAATTTAGGAAAATTCGACAAATTTTCACAAAAATTTTGAACTTTTAAACAAAGTTTTTTAGAATTTTTTTGAGTATGCAGTTTTGTAGCTCACTCAATTTCAGTATAATAAAGTGCAATAAAGTGGCTATAATATACCGTTGATTTTTGAGAATTTTTTTAAAGGCGCTCTTCGGTATTTTTTCCCATACAAAGAAACTATCACGCATCCGTTATATAGAGAAAATGACCAACATCAGCAAAAAAAATTTAAAAAATCAGCGGTAGTTTATAGCTACTTAAAACTTATACTTTACCTTCTTACTGCATTTGAGTGAACTACAAAACTGCGTACTCACAAAAATTCAAAAAAAAAAAAAATTTTTTAAAGTTGAAAATATTGGTAAAAATTTGTCGAATTTTCCTACATTTTGTAAAAACTTTGAATGATTAATTTATATGACATTTGATGCAGAATGCACTATATTTCTATTAAAAGTTAACGAAAAAAATGTATTACGAAAAACATTGCAAATATTAAAAAAAAACACTGTACGGAAACATATTCTGGTTAGTGTATGTATGTAGTACATACACTAGTAACTATTTATGTAAATATGTATGTATTTTTTATGTTTAATATATGCAAACAAAAGAAGAAAGTAAACAAAACAACCATCGAGTAAATTTTTATTTGTGCCAAACTCAAACTTTTTTCCAGTAATAAACAATTAGCTGATTCAAGTCTAAAACAAGGAAACAAAGGTAATTGAAAACTTGTATCAACAAAAGCACTGTTTATTTTTTCTCAAAAATTATTTAATTCCACTAACAATATTGTCAAATCAAGATAGTGGATTTGTAATTGTTAACAAATATACATTTGTCCCAAATATAAGTCTCAAGTAATTTGCAGATTTTCACCAGATAGATATTTATTTCACCACTATAACCAAATCTCCGTAATTATAACTAAACCTTTTTCTGGGTGCGTTGTTTTTTTACAATGTTTTTTGTTGACAGTGTCCATTTCTTCCATACTTAGGATGCTCGATATCCTCGACGAAATTTTTATATGGAGGGAAATGCGCAGCAGCCTCATCAAAACAAATTTTCAAAAATCAACGCTATTTTACAGCAACTTAAAATTTGCACTTTATTGTATGTACTAGGACTGAATGGGCTACACAACTGCATGTCCGAAGTTTTTCCAAAAATATTATTAACTTATTCGCTGCAGGTCATTAGGATAGCGCGCCCCCTTTTTGACATGTTTTTGTAATTCGTAACAAAAGGAAAACTGCACATACTGTGAACCAAAAGGGTGCGCTTTCCAAATAACTAGGAGTGTATAAAGTAAGCCTGTTTTCCAAAACCCATCTATACAAAGCATCAGCTTTTGCACATTGGTATGTATTAGAGGTTTACGCCGATAGATATTGCGTTTAATAGCGCCGGCGCATCTGGCCATTAGCCACATACCAAAGAACGTAAGAAACCAATTCTTGTTAAATTGTAACGCAAAATATTATTAAAAAGGCGCCTTATAAATATTTGGAATCGAATAATCGAATGACTAATCAGCTAATACAAAAAAATTAAATCGAATAACCCTACGGCCATAATTATGTTTCAAAATAGTCACTCCGATAATCGCTTCACTTTTCCTCCCATTCACTCCGAAACACTTCACTCGAAAATAAGCAAATGACAGCACTGCTACTAAATAAAAGGGTGATTCCATACAGTATTTACACTACAATATGATTATTAGTGTGAAATATTTTTTACTTTCTTTAACGTAAAAGGCACCTATTTTTTATTTCGTCGCGATATTCGAAAATATCGTAAAAAAAATTCGAAATTTCGAACTCAAAAATAATTTTTTTTTTTCACTTTTTTGCATTTAATAAACAATTTGTCCGAGAAAATCATTTAAGCAATCAAGATGTGCGTAATTACCTCAGCTTTCCATTACAGTGTGATATAGAAAAAAAATATTGAGGTATAAATATTGTATGGAATGGCCCATAAATAGTAGAGTGACAAAACAGTATACCATTTTGCATTTTTATACCCGAGCGCACTTGTGCACAAGGGCATTATAATTTTGTTCGCATAACAGTTGTTTGTAACACCCAAAACGAATCGAGATAAGATGAAAAGAGAAATCGATTAGGCCATGTCTGTCCATCCTTCCGTCTGTCCGTGTACACGATAACTCGAGCAAAAATTGAGATATTTCAACGAAATTTGGTAAGTAGGTTGCCCTTTATCCAAGGTAGGTTGGGATTGCAAAAACTAAGATATTTCCGCAAATACTGGATCCAAATTCTTGAAAGTTGGCATTTGAAGTAGAATTTTGGCATAAAATAAGACAGCTATAAAATTTTTGGAAAATGGGCGTGGCCCCGCCTACTCATTATTAAATGCTGTATCTCTGTAGTTCCTTTACCAATCCCTACCAAACTCGGTGAGAACATTGCTTAGGGCCTCAGTAAGAAACTGGTTGAAAATTTTTTAAATCAGACGAAGCACGCCCACCTCCCATATAACGGTAATTTACAGAAATACGAAAACTGCGATAAATTAGTAACTATTTATGCCAATTTACTCAAAATCAATATATGCAATGACCTATTAGCAGAAAATGATTTCTAGGGAAATTTTTGGAAAGTGGGCGGGGTACCGCCCACTTACGCCTACATATGTGTATCTCGATACCCTGTTTATCAATTTCTACCAAACTCGGCACATTTAGCAACGTTGGCGCAAAAAAGCAATATGTTGAAAATTTTTAAAATGTGGCTAAAATTACTGCCACTTACCATATAACGGTAAATTTCAGAAACTCCCATCTTTCAATAACTAAAGATGCCAATTTGCAACAATTTTTTAACAAGACACAAGGTTATGGATTTTTGTTAAATGGACTTGGCACCACCCACTTATGACTACAGAAGTATATATCAATAACCGCCTTACCGATTTCCACCAAATTTGGTCCAATTATTTCAACTAGTGTTCGCCCAGCGGTTGAAATTCAACCGCTAAAATTAAGGATAGTTTATGTGAGTTGAGTTGAGCTGAAAGAAAAATTTGTTGGAATGAGTTAAGTGGAGGGGAGTTTAGCTTAGTACTTAGCATAACATAACATAGAATAGCATTAGATTCAATAACATAACATATGTAGCATAACACATCACAATATAACATCGCACATTCTTCAGTTGTATTTCCTTTTTATCCCTACCACTTTCTTCCTCTCTATCTTTGTCTCTATCGCTTTTAATGTTTATGTTTATGTTTATCTACACCTTCATATTCTATGTTCATGTTCAAGTTCATGTTCATGTTCATGTTCATTTTCATGTTCATGTTCATGTTCATTTTCATGTTCATGTTCATCGTTCATCTTCATCTTCATCTTCATCTTCATCTTCATCTTCTCATCTTTATCTTCCTCTTCATCTTCATCTTCATCTTCATCTTCATCTTCATCTTCATCTTCATCTTCATCATCTTCATCTTCATCTTCATCTTCATCTACATCTTCATCTTCATCTTCATCTTCATCTTCATACTTCATCCAATTCATCTCATCTTCATCTTCATATTCACCTTCGTCTTCATATTTATCTTTTCCTTTATCCTGATCTATATCTTCATTCTTTTCTCCATTTACGTATTTACCCCCACCATTGTTATTAGGTTAGGTAGTTAAATTTTCCTTCCTCTTTTTCTTTACATTGTTTCTTTAGTGATATCATGTCATGTGTTGAAATTGGGTGTGATGAGTTGCAGTATGGTGGAATTGGGTGTGGGAGTTACGGTGTTATGAATTCAGGTGTGGTGGTCTTAAGAGGTGTGGTGAATTTAGTTGTGGTGAGTTGAGGTGTGG
>NW_016157871.1:106368-120349 GCF_001687245.7 Rhagoletis zephyria
ACTTTTGAATTGATTTTTTCGCTCTATTTTAAACTAATTTGAAATTTTAAAAATTGCCTGCACATCAGCATCAAAATACCTTTCTAATGATATATAATTGTTTATACCTTAGAAGTACAGTTTAGCCGTAAAAGGGGTGTAAAGGAAACATGATTGCCTATTTATATAATTGATGATATATCATAGCATATTATTGAAACTGTTTACATTGGGAAAAATACTCTTCTGAAAAAAAAACGATATTTAATACGTGTGCCGGGTATATAAAGTTCGATTTCGCCCGAACTTATACTTCTTTACTTGCTTCGTTTCAGTTCGAGAACATTATTTACTTTTTTAGTAACAAGATACACTACCTGCTCGTACAAAAAAAATAATATACCCCATAAAAGTTTTCTGTTAACATCTTTAAAATGTATATATATTCCAGTGCTTACACAGCGGTCGAAAAAATTACAGCCGCACCACATATTGACAGGTTTTAACTAATTATTTTTCTAATGTTGTTAAATTTTAGTTATTTTTTATAAAAATATAGTTCATTTTTTAACAAAATCCGTGTAAATCCAAGTTTCGTATATGTATATATTCTACAAAAATTACGAGCTTTTTAATTAGATTTCTTAGAAAGGTTTTAAGTATGCAGTTTTATAGCCCATTGAATTCAAGTAGAATATCGTCCAAGTTTCAAACGGCTTAAAATTACCCTTGATTTTTTATTTTACCTAATGTGTTACGGTTTTCTTCCATATAAAAATAAATTGTGTTTATTCGTAGGACGAAAATTTCCTACTTTAATTTTTAGCCATTTGAAACTTGCACTTTGCGTTTTGGAAAACAACCTAACATTCACACCGTTTTAAACTTCGCCGTTTTCCAGATTAGTGTTTTAATGGCAAATAATACACAATTTATGTGTTGTATATGCATAAACAAAGAAATGTGCAGTTATGAAAGGTTGAAATTTTTTATTTTTTATTATATTTTATTGATAATAAATAATACAAATTTTTTTTTTCAGGAAGTGAATAACGCTGCACGAAACGATACAAACTCATCGATAGATGACGTTGTCCTTGATCAATTATGGGATCTCGGAGCATTTGGCATCCAGGTTCCCGAAGAATATGGAGGCTTAGGTCTTGGCAATACACAATATGGACGTTTGTGCGAGATTTTGGGAGCTAATGATCTAGGGGTTGGAATAACTCTAGGAGCGCACCAAAGTATAGGGTTCAAAGGAATTTTGTTATTTGGCACTAAACAACAGAAAGAAAAATACTTACCCCAATTATCTTCTGGAAAAGTGTATGCAGCCTTCGCTCTTACTGAACCCAGTTCTGGTTCTGATGCTGGCTCGATAAAGACACGTGCTATAAAAAGTGAAGATGGAAAATATTTCATTCTTAATGGCTCTAAAATCTGGATATCAAATGGAGGAATTGCTGATGTTATGACAGTATTTGCGCAAACAGAACAACTTGATTTTAAAACTGGAGAAAAACGGGAAAAGGTAATACAGTATTTTATATTGATTTAAGGAAGGGATTCTATGCAAAGAGTAAATAATTTTATAGCTTAAAAAACTAATAACACGCATACTTTCGAGTTTTAAGACTAAAAAGATGAAAATAAAATTGTAGTTTAAAAAACTAAAAGCGCTTATTACAATTTTAACGAAAGAGTAAAAAGTACTATGTATATGATTTTTATTAAAAATCAAAATTTAATCGTTATGTTGTGATTTTAATTTTTTCGATCATATTTAATCGTTATGTTTTTTCAACAATTTGTATTGAGCTCGAGGCCGTTTTTAATGAAAAACTTATTGTGGAAAAGCAACAATAATTTGAAAAAAATTAGAAGTGATATGTTTTTTCGATAATTTTTAATCGTTATTTTGTGATATTTATTTTTTCGATCATTTTTAATCGATACTTTATGATTTTTATTTTTCGATCATTTTTAATCGTTATACTATGATTTTAATTTTTTTGATCAAAAATATCAGTTATTCTTACACTGAGAAAAAAACGCGTTGTAATAATAAAAAAATTTTATTTGATTACCGTTTAAAAATGCTCGTATTTAAATCACGTGAAAAGTGTTAACAAAATGGATTTTTCCATTGTACTTACACTACGTATAATGGAAATATTCAATTCAAATACGCTCGTATTAAAATTAAGCATTTTTCACTGCACGGCTGGCGTTTTGCACGCTTCGGATGCTTTTTAACCGACTTCCAAAAAAGGAGGAGGTTATCAGTTCGTCGGAATATTTTTTTTTTTTTTTATGTATGTTACCGCATAACTTTGGAACACGTCAACCGATTTCGATAATTCCTTTTGCATCGGAAAGGTAGTGTCTCAGAGGTGGTCCCATACTATCAGTGGATCATAAGATATATATATATATATTATTATTTTTATATGAGAGTTGAAGTCGATTTTTTTTTGCTAAAAATTACTTGTTTCATATGTAATTAAGAAAGTATATGTATACAAAGCATGCACAGCGGTGACAACACATACACACGTACACACATACATGGTATGACATAATGCACTAATCGCGCGCTGTGATGTAGATTCAAACTCAACATTTGAAAACACATTTACATGTATGGCTGTAGCTGAGTGCGCAAAGACGTTTGATACAATTGGTTGCTGCCAAGAGGGCTCGGGTTCAATTACCATCAGACAGATCATAAAATAAGAATTGTTTTTTTTTTCTTAATTATAATTTCGTATAACGAAAAAGCATCTGTGCACTTCACAACGACATATTTTATAACTTACATTCTCAAATTTAAAACGAGTTGGGTTGGTGCTCATTCATATGCGTATTTTTTTAAATTTAGCACGTTTTTTTTAATTCTAAAATTTTTTTTCCCTCAGTGTATGTATAACGCAAAAATTTTTTTTTTTAAGATGACAACCTTATTCGGAAGTTTGCATTTTTTACATAAAGCGTTAAAGCTGGAATTCAAAGTGGTATTTTAATCTCTAAATTAAGGAGGTTTCAAGAAAGATATGGAGCTATCACGCTCTAATACCTTACATACATTTACTCATGTAGTTGATATCATACTCGGCAGTTAGTGACGAAATTCGTAAGTACATAATACTTAGTTATTTACTACATATAACATAATATCTTAAATACTTTTGTAGTTAATATTTAGTAAATGCACTGGTATAAAGAATGCAATCACGTACAATGACTAAAATCCATTTTGTTTTAATTTTCCTCTAGCACCCCCTACCTGGCCCGCCCATGCTTAAATCTACGTTTGTTATAGAGATGGGCACGTGAGTAATTTTGGCTCACGTTCACGCACGCTCACTTTGATGGTTTTTTAAATCACGCACACTCACGTCCTGCTATATTTTTTTCAATCACGTTCACGCACGCTCACGACGCCTATTTTTTCAATCACGCACGCTCACGCACGGTTTCTCACGGACATTTTTTTGAAATTTAAACTTTATTTATATAAATAGTATTTCATATAAATAGCTTTTTATCACACAATTATTAATACAAAAGCTTGGCCAAACGCCTAGAAAGGGCTGAAGGCACTATTATTATTTTAACAAATTTCAGATATACATACTTATGTGTATTACAAGTATAAAAAGAATTGGTATCAATATTTATTCAACGTATGTAATATTAAAATGACATTAGCTCATATTTTTGTTTAAAAATAATATTTTGTCGAGGTTTTCACCAAGCAGTCGTGAACGTCTTTCTTCCAGAAATCTGCCTGACACAGAAAAAACTCTTTCACTAGTTGCTGAGCTAGCTGCTATGTTTAAAATTTGCCTTGAAAGACTTCTAAGAAGGGGCAAATCTTTAGCTTTCTCCCAAAATTTTAAAACATCGTCACAACTTTTGTTTTCCGATTTTTTCAAATACATCTGTATTTCCGTATTAATTTCTTCAAAAACTGTTTCTGCAGATTCATTTGTCGCATTTTTGAATTCGTCAAAAGTTGCACGGGTTTTTGCCCTTTTCGAGGTAGAAGGAGTGTCATCATCCAGAATTTGGGAATCGTGCTGAGGTCGAGCGCTCTTTTCATCAAGTGCAGTCTACCTAAGTAAGAGTAGAATAGATGTGAAAATAGTAGCACTTTTCAGCTGTTCATCGGCGCCCTGATTCGATTTTGTTGCCAGCACAGAAAGAGATCAGGATTTACTCTGTTAGGCGTTAGGAAAATGAATTCAAAGCAATTGCATGGAAAAAGTCACCCGGTACTATCCCTGTTACAACACATACTTGAGTGACATTGACATGCAATTTCTTTAAAGTTTGCGCCTAACTGTAGTCAAACCGAAAAACTGTAGATGTGCAAATGAATATTACAGAATGCCTCCAATTTCAAAGAAAAAAGAATAAATGTTGCCACATACATATGTGAAAATGACGTGATTGACGAAAATCTAACTCACGCACACTCACGCACGCGAAAATTTCAGGCACGCACGATCACGGATATTACGTGATTTTTCACTGAAAGCCGCTCACGCTCACGCGTGAAAAAGCGTGACACGACGTGTCACGTAGAAAAGCACGACTTTTGCCCATCTCTAGTTTGTTGCTTTAATTTTCGACACTACTATTTTTTTTTTTTGTTTTATAGGATCAGACGAGTTTAATCCTAAAAATATGATCGAAAAAATAAAAATCATAAAATAACAATTAAAAATTATCGAAAAAATAAAAATCACTGATTAACGATAACTTTTGATCGAAAAAAAAAAAAATCATAAAGTAACGATTAAAAATGATCGAAAAAATCAAAATCATAAGATAACGATTAAAAAATGATCGAAAAAATAATTATAAAATAACGATTGAAAATGATAAAAAAAATAAAAATTAAAGAATAACGATAAGAAGAAAGAATAACGATTATTTTTGATCGAATAAATAAAAATCATAAAATAACGGTTTGAAATGATTGAAAAAATAAAAGTCAAAGAATAACGATTATTTATGATTGAAAAAATAAAAACCATAAAATAACGATTATACAATGATTCTTAAATAAAAATCCTTCATGATAACGATTATATTCGGTTCGAGATCGGTCAAGTAGGTGTGTATATCACACATATGATATAAGTGGGCGGTGCGACCCCCATTTTCCTAAAATTTCTTGAAAAACCACTTTTTTGCTAAAAAGCTATTGTAAATATTAATTTTTAATAAATATCGATGAATTTCTTAGCCACACTGCCAATAAAATCTCAAATTCCGGTACATACACACATATAAATTCAAGGCCGTATTTAAGAAAAGTCGTCTAACTTCGACAATTTTAATGCGATTGCATTCAGTTTATTTGAAAATAGATTTAATTTAAATAGTACTCCATATTTTGAAATTGTGGAAATTATTGATGATCAAAATTTAAAAAATTTGGATAAATAGGAGTCTATTTTTAATTTACCCGATAAAAAAGCGAAACGAGCCTAGTGCAACAATAGATTTTTATATACCATTTTAAAGGCTCATATATCCTCTGCTCAGATCATATTCGATCTTTGAAATGGAATCAAAAATAGTCATTCAAAAACTCATAAATCTATAAAATCCTATTTTCTGACCTAAATCGACAGGTCGTGACCTCTAAATTACCTTTAAAAAATCTATAAAAGTAGGTAATAATATTTCTCATAAAAGCGAATAAAATTAGTGGGTAGTGGGTCTTGAAATTTCCAAAAAAAAGAAGCTTTTTCCGTATGTATGTATATATGTATGTACATATGCATGTATTTTGTCTTTACAGAGAAAATAAGTAAAGAGGATAGTAAATCGTTTGTGCCGCAGAAACAAAAAACAACTAAGCACTTTTTAACACCCCAAAATAGTTTGCTATTTACAGCGTGGCCACGCTGTACTTGTAGCAGTTATGCCGTATACCTGAAAGAAATATATGGACATAATCCTTTGTGAACAAATTTATTTGTGGCCTGTTGTTCAAGGACGTATGTATGTACATGTGTATGTATGTATATGCTGACATAGGAAAATTTGCGTAAACAAAGAATAGAGGCCGGTTCACATACAACTTTGGCGTTGCGTTGGCGTTGAATTTCAATGCAGCCGTCCACATATCCAAAATTTGGCATCGCTAAGGCCAACACAAGTCAGAAAGATCGCGTGCGTCGCACAGTGTAAGATTTGACCCATCTAGCTGCTTTTAATTCTGTAATTCGAAATCTATTGAAGATAGATTAATGAAATCTTGCACAAGGTACGTTATAAGATAGGCGAAGCTTTTTACAAAAAATTGGTAATTTATAGTTACTGTCATGCCACCCTATTATATAACTACAATTTTGAAAAATGCAAAAACTGAAATATTTAACTAACTACAAAGGCTAAAATGCCCAAAATTGATATTTAGAATTTCCCTATAACAAGGAATTATAAACTGACTGAAATGGACTTAAAAATAAATATATTTTTTTTTTAATTGTGGTCGTGGAAAATATCGATAAAAAAGTCAAGTTGGGTCAAAGAAATTCCGTTATAAGTTCAATATTTCTTACTCTATTTACAGAAATGGGATACCATTGGAAAGGTAATGAATCAGGCTTTCTCTGTTGAAAACGAAAATATAAGAATTTGTCTCGGTCGAGATAAAATGCAAATGAATTACTCGAGGAAAATGAAATTCCCAGTAGGCCAGAAAAAAAAAATTTATCAAAACCTGCACTTTCCAGCAGCTAAAATTATGTTGTTTAAAGTCTAAAAGGAGTGGCAAATAAACTGAGATACAAACTTTATCGAATAGTGGCGGATAACGAGTTTGCGGGTCTAATGAAATTAATAAATTGCTAAAAATAAATTTAAGTTAACATCGTTTTGCTTTAACATGAAATACTCAGTCCTAGTTTACTAAAATCCCAAAAATGTATATTCATTAAAAAGAACATACCCAAGCAAATAAGACCAAAATGGTATTTTAGTAATTGTTGCATAAATCACATAACACCGACAAAATAAGCATTGAGATTCAGTTTCAAATATACAAGTTTAAATATTATTGTGCTCGGTAATTTTCCAAACCAAACCCCGTCCCGCCATACACTTTGATTAAAATTTTTTAGTTGTTATTGTTTCGTCTTTATCAGGCATTTCTGAAAACATTCTTGACGTTGTTTTCAAATTTGGCGACATAAAATAATGGAATTAATCTTTTCTAGAATACTGAAATGATACACTGTGCGTCGGTCGTCAGCTGTTGCAAATAAATAAAATTATGTGAAATGTTTTTGCAATTATTGATATGACATATTAATTTATCTCTCGTTAATATGTTAATTTAGTGGCATACTTTTACTTTATTATAATTATACTAAAATGTATTGTGCTATAAAAACGCCAAGCATTGCTCTATAAATCTGATCAAAAAGTTTAAAATTTTCATACAACTTTATTGAAATTTTCAAATTATTTACAAAGTATGAAACTTGCTTGTACTTGTATGGTTTTTCTTTCATTTATAATAAGTTGAAATTTTTTAAGAAATTATTGAGCATTAAAAAAATTATACATGCATAGATATGTAATCACATATGTACCTATGTAGTAGATAAAACTGGTCAAAAAGCATGCATCTATTCTTCTGTGCATGAGAATATATACATAAATAAATACATATGTACATGTATTATAGGTACGGTGACCATCCGTTCTGTTTTTTGCAGGACCGTACTGTTATTTAAAAGTCTGTCCTGCGTAGTTTTTCAAAACAGAAAACCCCCAAAATGTATTAATTTTTTCCAAGTGTCCTGCCTTTGTCCCGCATTTTCTTAGATATTTTAAAATTAACTTTTCCTGATCGAAATAAAAGCAGTGTCGAAACTAATTGATAACTACATAAGGGTAAGCAAAACCACCAGAACCAGAAGGTTCAACCAGTCAATGCGTTCTAAGTTTTGTACGGTTATGGACAATTGATGACGAGAAAATGAAGACCAGAATCAAATATATCAATAGCACAAATTTTGTGGTAATCGCTTAAGAAAAAAAAAATGTTTTCCAAGCCAATTTTCTTTTCAAACAAGCGTTTTCGTAATTTAACCTACAGTTACTTTGCCGATATCGATGAAAATTATTAGTGTTACAAGCGACCAAGATCGAAAAGAGTGAAATTTCAATCATTTTCTTTTTACAAAAACAAAAAAAAATTGGGTAAAAGTGTTACCGTTTTTGAAATATTTAAATTTTTTTGAATTAAAAAAAATCGTGCCTTTTCATGTATTTTCTCTAACTGCATCTACAAACCAGGCTATACTTAGTAAATTTTTTATGTAAAATACTTCCAGATAGTTGCTTATCCATACTCAAATGCAATTTAGTTAAAATATATTAAGGAACCATCATAAAATTATGACTATTTTGGGATTTTTAATTTTTTGATATTTTCTTCCCCAACTTTGACTATCTCTGGTGAAAAAAATGTACTGAGCTATAACTTTACATTACATAAAAAAATGCTCATTTAATAAATATTTCAGAAATGTGTCACTTTTACTATTTCGAATAGAAAAAAAAACAGTTATAGCCGATTTTGTGGGTAAAGGACTGAGACAAGCTAGAATGTATTTAATAGATTTAAATTTAAGTTGGTCTTGTTACCGACCAATGACATGCTAAATAGTACAATGGTACATTATTACTTGCTCCTGACATTATTTTGTGTTACTTACCGGAAATAATGAAAGTGGATTTTGTGAAATTGGACCCTTCGAACATTGTGTTATTAATACTATAACAGAGAACACGCAGTATGAATATGCTGATATTCACTAATTTACGGTGAAGCTTGCTGTAATGCCACAGCTGCTCAAAGACTATGCAGAGCGATACCCCAATCGTCGGCATCCGGGTCGTGAAGTATTCGCCCGGACCCATAGAGAAATATATGAAGGTAAGTGATTTTTACACCTTTCTTGTTTGCTTGCTTGTTAATTAACATTTTTCACATTTTTAAGGTCGGATACCTGGAAGGCGTGGCGTGTTGAAGTTGTGTTAGAGGAAGTGGAACTAGGTCTATCGACTTCAGTGAGAATGATGGAAAGACGGACGGGAATACCAAAAACTACAGTTCACAAAGCTTTAAAAGACCATCGATTTCATCCCTACCACATTCAACGTGTTCAGGCTCTACAAGAAAGAGATTACCTGTCGAGGGTTAGATTTTGCCGTGAAATGTTGCGAATGCATGAATCAGACCACAACTTTTTGAATAAAATAATTTGGAGCGTTGAATCATCATGCAAACGTGATGGTTATTTTAATTTACATAACCTTCATAGTTGGCAGATAGACAATCCTCACGAAATGAGAGAAGATCGTTCGCAGTACCGGTTCAAAATAAATTTATGGTGCGGTATTTTTAATTGTCAGACATTGGGACCTGAGGAACCGCCGCCAACGGTCAACTGTCACAGTTATTTAGACTTCCTTCAGGAGCGGCTTCCAACCAGTGTTGCCGTTTTAGCCCTTTGGTGGCTAGATTTAGCTACCTCATACTTTTTTTGGCCACATAAATTTAAAATTGCCCCTAGCCCTTTTTTTGCACTTTTGAGAATTAATTCATACTTGGCATGAAAATGTTGTATATATATTTAATTTGATCTAATCTTTTTCATTTATGTAAGAGGTTAATTTTCAAACTAAGAAAGACTGATATATGTATATACATATATGTATTGTATGTTCCTTACGTTTGTATACATACATACTGTAAAAGTGTTAAGGCTGTTAACTTATCTATTAACGATTTAACTATAGTTTAAAATAGATAAGTTTACGAGCCTTAATATGCTTAATTTTTTAAATGGCCCATCAAGTCGATTGACCGTGTATGTTCTTGTGGTGTGATTGTATCAGCTGCTGGTGCCACTTCAAAAAATATTTGAAAATTTTATGATTGTACTAGTGGTTAAATTAGCTAAATTTTTTAAGGTCAAATATTTTGGCGGAAATTTCTTGCACTATATGAGTCAAAGCCATGTCTGTGGAAGATTAAGCTCTCGATATTGCAGTTGTGAATTTAAAAAAATATAATGTTTAACAAAATGGTAGAAAAATTGTGAAATTTCGGCTCTAATCATTTCGATCTTTCCTCGACCTCATTTGTAAAGAAATAAATATTGTACCAGCATGCTGGTAAGTTATATGCATCGAGCCTGATGGTAAAATCACTTGATGGAGCCAGCAAACTGGTGTCGTATATTTCCCCTTTTATACAAAAAGGTTTTTGGTTTGATAAAATATTAGCTTTTTTTCAGAGTTTGCGTGTATACTTTTATATGTATATGTAAATAAAAAGTTTTAGCTACCATTTTTAGCGACAACGACTTTTTTAGCCCTTTTTCAGCACTTTTTTTAAAGGAATTTGGCTACCACTAAAAATGATTCGCGGCAACAGTGCTTCCAACTTTTAGAAGATGTACCCTTAAACCTGCGGCGAAGACTATGGCTGCAAAATGACGGGTGCCCTGCTCACTACGGGCGTGAAGTAAGAGCTCATTTAGACGAAACTTATCCTCTCCGATGGATTGGACGATACGGGCCAATCACGTTGCCCGCTCGATCGCCAGACCGGAATCCATTCGATTTTTTCTACTGGGGCTGTCTTAAGGACAAAATTTATTCAAAAACAATTCAAAACGAAGAGCATTTGCGGGAACAAATAAATGGAGCTGCTGCTGAGATAGCCCAATTGAGTTTAAGATCTCTAAAAGCGTATTTTCTTAACAGGTGCCGAGCTTGTATTACAGTAGAAGGTCGCCAATTTGAGCAAATTTTATCAATAAATGAATTAATTTTTCTTCAAACA
Organism: Rhagoletis zephyria; assembly: GCF_001687245.7. Lineage (NCBI taxonomy): Eukaryota > Metazoa > Arthropoda > Insecta > Diptera > Tephritidae > Rhagoletis > Rhagoletis zephyria. Next base: position 117,239 of record NW_016157871.1, read on the forward strand.
ACTCATGTATATTTTATTTCACGCGAACCCATCCTTCACAAAAAATATTGATCGATATAGCCCTTGTTATAGACTCTAGTCCGAATCCCGGTAAGTAATATAAAATAATGTCAGGAACAGGTAATAATGTACCTTTGCACTATTTAGCATGTCATTGGTCGGTAACAAGAGCAACTTAAATTTAAATCTATTAAATACATTCTAGCGTGTCTAAGTCCTTTGCCCACAAAAGCGGCTATAACTTTTTTTCTATTCGAAACAGTAAGAGTGGTACCTCTGTGAAATATTTATTAAATGGGCAATTTTTTTATGTAATGTAAAGTTATAGCTCAGTAAATTTTTTTTTCACCAGAGATAGTCAAAGTTGGGGAAGAAAATATCAAAAAGTTAAAATTCCCAAAATAGTCCTAATTTTATGATGGCTCCTTAATATATTTTAACTACATTGCATTTGAGTATGGAGAAGCAACTATCTGAAAGTATTTTACATAAAAAATTTACTAAGTATAGCCTGGTTTGTAGATGCAGTTAAAGAAAATACATGAAGAGGCACGATTTTTTTAATTCAAAAAATGTAAATATTTCAAAAACGGTGACACTTCATTATTTGTCCTTTGAAGGTCTTCTGTTTATATATTTCCATATTTTCTAATATATTCAATCTTTGTCCTTTGTGTTGTACACGGAGAAGTTCTGTTGTTTGTCAAATCTTCATTGGTGTGCATTTATTTTTGATCATGTGCTTCGCGAAGTTCGATTCTATTGCAGCCTCTGGTTTTCGTCTTTTCTTATTGTAATCCCTTATGTGTTCTCGATACCTTGTTCTTATATTTCGCCCTGTTTGTGCTATGTAGCTGTGTCGGCACTCGCAGGCTAACATGTAAACACCCTGTTTATCTAGCGGGTCTTCCTCGCTATTTTCTCTTTCAATATACTTCCCACAGTGTTCCTTGTTTGAAATGATGTCTGAATGTCGTACTTATGAAAGAATTTGGCAAGTTTATAAGATGTCTGTCTCCAAACCAAATTTGACAAGGGATGACGGAAATTCGTTCCAAAATACATCATACACCCACCCTGTCGGAAACAACAACAACCAGAAAGGAAATACAACTATCTATTTATCTAGTTTTGTTCTACAACCAAATCTTAAATTTTCACTGCTGACACTAATTTTGAACGAGAAAGAAAAATAGGAGAGAAAATTAACCAGTAACAAATGCTCCCGTTACACTTTGAAACTGGATCAAAATCTTTTAAGAATCCTCAAGCAAGTGAAACTAAACAATTTAAAAGCAGTTGGGTTTTAACTTGTAATTTTAAATTGTTGTTAACAATTATAAATTAACGTTTTAACCGACTTCAAAAAACGGGAGGAGGTTATCAATTCGTGGGGATATTATTATTATTTTTTATGTTATCGCATAACTTTGGACTACGTTAAGCGATTTCTATAATTTTTTAAAGGAAAGGTGGTACCTCAGAGGTGTTCCCATACTAATTCGGTTTAGATGCGATCATTGGATCATGAAGAAATTGACGGTTATCTTAAATTTTTGTATGAGAATTAAAGTCAGTTTTGTTTTTGCCTAAACATTACTTGTATTAACCCATATGCAATGTGGGTTTCCTTTAGTTTTATAATGCGTGGTTTATTTATTATAATTTCGTTTGTATTTTTTATTGTTAAAAAAATACAATAAATAAAAATTCGACGTTTTTAGCCGAAATGGCGATTTCTTAGGGTAAATTGACGATTTTTCTGCGAAAGCTTTCGGTAACGCTGGGCAGAGCTAATGAGGTCCTCGTTGGCTTTCCGCTCTACTCTTTCGCTGCCCTCGTTTGCTTACTCGCTCGCTGGCTGCTCAGCGCGTGCGCTCGTACTTAACGAGTGCTCGTTTGCAAACGGCCTCGCCTGTTGCTCGTGAGTTGCGCAAGCTCAGAGAAAACTAACGAGCGAGCGAGGGGCTAAAATGATGCGAATCCGAACCCTGGTCGCCTTGGTAGAGAATTGTTAAAGAAACGAGCTATTGGATTGTTGGGATTTTACATCGGGCAAATATACAGGGTGTCCCAGAAGTAACCTGCCAAACTTGAGGAGAAGGCAGGTGGGGTGGTGAGCTCCCTGATAAGCAAAAATTTTTCAGGTAAAAGTGTCACCGTTTTTGAAATATTTAAATTTTTTTTGAATTAAAGAAAAATCGCGCCTTTTCATGTATTTTCTTTAACTGCATCTACAAACAAAGCTATACTTAGTACATTTTTTATGTAAAATACTTCCAGATAGTTGCTTCTCCATATTCAAATGCAATGTAGTAAAAATATGTTAAGGAACCATTATAAAATTAGGACTATTTTGGGATCTTTAACTTTTTGATATTTTGTTCCCCAAATTTGACTATCTCTGGTGAAAAAAAGGTGTACTGAGATATAACTTTACATTACATAAAAAAATGCTCATTTAATAAATATTTCAGAAATGTGCCACTCTTACTATTTCGAATAGAAAAAAAAACAGTTATAGCCGATTTTGTGGGTAAAGGACTGAGACAAGCTAGAATGTATTTAATAGATTTAAATTTAAGTTGGTCTTGTTACCGACCAATGACATGCTAAATAGTACAATGGTACATTATTACTTGCCCCTGACATTATTTTGTGTTACTTACCGGAAATAATGAAAGTGGATTTTGTGAAATTGGACCCTTCGAACATTGTGTTATTAATACTATGACAGAGAACACGCAGTATGAATATGCTGATATTCACCTAATTTACGGTGAAGCCAGAGCTGCTCAAAGACTCTATGCAGAGCGATACCCAAATCGTCGGCATCCGGGTCGTGAAGTATTCGCCTGGACCCATAGAGAAATATATGAAGGTAAGTGATTTTTACACCTTTCTTGTTTGAAGCCATTCTTCTTTTAACTATCATTTTTAACTTTTTTTAGGTCGCATATCTGGAAGGCGTGGCGGTGAGACAGGACGTCCTGCAACGGTAGATGTTAAAGTTGTGTTAGAGGAAGTGGAACTAGGTCCATCGACTTCAGGGAGAATGATGGAAAGACGGACGGGAATACCAAAAACTACAGTTCACAAAGCTTTAAAATA
>NW_016157871.1:120359-151070 GCF_001687245.7 Rhagoletis zephyria
CCTGCGGCGAAGACTATGGCAGCAATATGACGGTTGCCCTGCTCACTACGGGCGTGAAGTAAGAGCACATTTAGACGAAACTTATCCTCGCCGATGGATTGGACGATACGGGCCAATCACGTGGCCCGCTCGATCGCCAGACCTGAATCCATTCGATTTTTTCTACCGGGACAAAATTTATTCAAAAATAATTAAAAACGAAGAGCATTTTCGGGAACAAATAAATGGAGCTGCTGCTGAGATAGCCCAATTGAGTTTAAGATCTCTAAAAGTGTCTTTTCTTAAATAAAATAATGTCAGGAGCATGTAATAATGTACCTTTGTACTATTTAGCATGTCATTGGTCAGTAATAAGAGCAACTTAAATTTAAATCTATTAAATACATTCTAGCGTGTCTCAGTCCTTTACCCACAAAAGCGGGTATAACTTTTTTTTCTATTCGAAATAGTAAGAGTGGCACATTTCTGAAATATCTATTAAATGAGCAATTTTTTTATGTAATGTAAAGTTATAGCTCAGTACATTTTTTTCACCAGAGATAGTCAAAGTTGGGAAACAAAATAACAAAAAGTTAAAAATCCCAAAATAGTCCTAATTTTATAATGGTTCCTTAATATATTTTTACTACGTGGCATATGAGTATGGAGAAGCAACTATCTGGAAGTATTTTAAATAAAAAAATTTACAAAGTATAGCCTTGTTTGTAGATGCAGTTAAAGAAAATACATGAAAAGGCACGATTTTTCTTTCATTCAAAAAAATTTAAATATTTCAGAAAAGGTGACACTTTTACCTGAAAAATTTTTACTTATCAGGGAGCTCACCACCCCACCTGCCTTCTCAAGTTTGGCAGGTTACTTCTGGGACACCCTGTATATATTTTCGTAATTAGATTTTTCGTAATTTAGATTTTGACCGTCGCTAATTTCCACAATTTCAAAATATCAAAATATCAAAATTCAAATTATCTAAAATTAAATTTATTTTCAAATAAACTGATACCCCATTGTTTGCAATCGATAAAAATTGTCCAAGGCTACTTTTCTAAAATACAGCTTTGAAATTATATGCGTGTATTTCTTATATTCTTATTTATTAAGGAATTCATCAATATTTATTCAAAATTGATGTATACAATCGCTCTTTAGAAAAAAGTGTTTTATCAAAAAATTTTAGGAAAATGGTTGTGGCAACGCCCACTTATATCATATATGTGTATCCCAAAAACTACTCCACCGATCTTTACCAAATTTGGTTACATAACGCTCGTATCTATACTTTTTTCGCAGTATAATACTTTTTTTTGGATTCCAAAAATACCTTTTTTGCTGTCTACATTTTTTAATACAGTGTTCGCTTAAACACGTTTTTAAAAATGCTTATGTATGCATACATATGTACATATATACTATTATATAAAAAAAAAATAGGGACACGGTATCTTGACCAGTTTTGATAATATTCCTTTCGGTTGTTTAATGTTTCATCATTTTTTATTAAAGTCTAGTCAATATATAATATTTAACACCATAAATATAAATCCACATTACAAACGTTGTAGGGAAATTAAAAAAACAGCCACAAGAAAAACTTTGTATTCATAATTTTTAGCAAAAATGTAGTTTTGTAGCTTATTAAGGTGCAAGTTTCAATAGGCTAAGAATTCGCGTTGATTTTGGGTTATTTTTTTGCTGACGGTGTTATTATTAGGTGACAGGTAATAAGGTCAATGGAAATAAGGTCAATTGACTTTATTTCCCACCCTGGTGCGAAATAAAGTCAATTGACATTATTACCTTTTCAAAAGCGAAATAAAGTCAACAAAAATTTGGAAATAAAGTCATTGACGCTATTTCCTCATTCAAATGGAAATAGCGTCAACAATGCTTAAAGTATGTCGATTCAAAGAAAAAAATGTTGTTCTTACAATAAACATTGCCCCGTAAGTGTTGTTTTTTAATAGATGAAAAAGGCTTTTGCCAAATCCTCAGTGTTGTGATATTAATCCACACACAATCATGAACTACCACCAATTGATTATATTAAAAAAAATTTAAATTACGAATATGTAAAAACACGATGCGAAAAACTAAACGCCTGCGCACAGCTGGAATACGAGAAATATTTGAAGAAAGAGTGGAGAAATGATCCATAACTTGCAAAACATTTTTCGTTTCTACAAAAATAAAGCGAACACTATTAAATTGAAGAAACAGTACATGTCCAAAAACCCCGGAGGAGCACTGAAAGAATTCTGTGTTTTAAATTAGCATATTTTGAACGAATTCGGAATGTCTAAGGTGGAAAAGAACCCAACCTTTCTATAAGGAAACAATTCTAGAAAAATAATTTTCTTACACTGTATTTATGTCTCCGCCAGCAGTCATTTAAAAGCAGCTAAGGAGAACGACGACACTATTTATTAGATGGCACATTCAACGAGCCAATGTGCCAAAATGCGGGTATAAACAATTATTGATTATTTAATATCGGAACCGAGATCATATAAGTTAATTGATTGGTTTTCACACACTTTTGAAACACAAATTATATGCTTTTTTACTGCAGACAAGTTGTTGCCTCAAAACACAGCAGAAATCTTCCAATCAGGGCTGCCAACTCTCCTTAGTTTTGAGGTGCCATATTGAGGATAAAAAAAGTGCCAAAATGTGCCAAATAGAAAAATAAAAGTGCCAAAAAAGGTGTAATTCCTTTTAATCATTCACATTTAGCAATAAAATAAAGCCTCATTTTCAAAACAAAAGTGCAATGATAAAATAAGATAAACCAGTTGAATAGCCTTTATAAATTAGAAAATTTTAGTTGAGAAAAAGAAGTGCACGCAAAGGATTTCACAAAAATGTATTGAAATGTTATTTTTTTTACAAAAGTGCCATTTTGGCATTTTGTGCCAAATTGAAAAATTAAGTGCCATTTGAAATAAAATAGGAACAAATGGCACGGTTTGAGCCAAGTTGGCATCCCTGCTTCCAATAACTTACAAATATAAAAATGTGAAATATCGAGGGCTTGAATTCATTAATACCCTCTATCTGCAATTTGCACAAAAACTAATTTCTGATTTTAGAAACCATCTGGGACTTATTACCTGTCGTTATATAAGGTAGCATTAATATCACTGATGACAGTTAAAGCTTAGGTGGATTTTTATATCAGAATCTCATCTTTGTGAAAAGTGTGCAGATAGGGGGTATTATTGAATATAAGCCCTCGATGTTTAAAATATATAAAAATTTTATTTCAACGTATACAAAAAATTAATCTACCTGCGCTACAGCACGTCGGGAGACGGGGAGGGGGGGCCGGGGGGCCCGCGGCGTAGCGTGACGCGGTGTGGCGCGCTGACGCGGCCCGCCGCGAAGCTAAGCAAATTTAATGTTTGAAAGAGAAATAATGTCAATTGATTTTATTTCGTTTTTAAAAAGGTAATAATGTCAATTGACTTTATTTCGCACCAAGGTGGGAAATAAAGTCAATTGACCTTATTTCCGTTGATCTTATTACCTGTCACCTATTATTACTTTCATACAGAAGAAATTGTCGAACATAGTAACTTTGTATGGAAGAAAATGCGTGACGCCGCACACTGTTTCGACTATATGGAGGCAGGTGGAAATAATAGTACACCTCTACGGATTTCACTGAAACTTGACATGCGCTCTAGTTTTACTTAGAAATAGAGAATTATGAAATTTTCACCCTCATTGCGAGAGTCGTGTCGACAGCAAGTCGATTTTCGAGAGCCGAATCGTATCGAAAATTTCACGTCATTGCCTAAAAGTTCCACTCGACTAGTGTATTAAAAAGGAAAAACTTGGCAGCACTGTATAGTTTTCGACAATTTTGGTCGTTTACTTATTTCAGAACGACAATAGACAATGCTACTGTTGTCGAATCGTACACCTTAGCCTAATTTACGATTTACGCAATGAGGCTGTTTGTAAAGATTGAATAATTGCCACGCCCTCTACTCTTGTGGGCGGAAACATTAAATTTCATCCGATGTCGATGAAATTTAGTTTGTAGTCTTTATTTTATACGGAAAACCTAAATAAAAAATATGGGGTAGATTGGATCACTAAACGTCAAAAACTCACAAAAAATGTGGGCCCAGTCATTAAATGTGATGGAATTTTGGTTAATTTTTTTTCCTGCTTTCCACTCTCAGAAAACAAAGGTTATACTATAAAATGACTTGGGTGTAAATACTCGCTTTTTTTCCAATGTTTGGTGAGATTTTTTCATTGTTCGAAAAGTTCTTTTCGCGAAATTATGCAAAAAGAAGCGGAAAATCAAAAATTAAGAAAATCAAAAATTATATACATGTACAACTTTGGCGTTGGCGTCGTTTCAATAGCTGACTATGAATACATGAACAACACAAAGCAGAAAGATAGCCAACTCTCAGCTTTTTTCGTGAGTTGCTCGTCAGCTGTTGAAAATAAATAAAATGTGTAATATTTTTCGCTTTTAATCAAATGAGGGCAATAAATATTGTTTTTCATGCAATTATTGATATGAAATATTAACTTACCTGTCGTTAATATGTTAATTTAGTGGCCAAAACATTCGCTGCCCAGCTTCATTGTAGCAAGCATATTTTTAACGTGCGTTCTGTCAAACCAACGCCAACTCCAATCAAAGTCAACGCGAAAGTTCTATGTGGACCGGCCTTAATTATCAAATACTGTTTAATACCCTAAATAGTAGATAGTTTGTATTATACATACAAATGTACATATGTATGTATGTATATGCATGCACTATCTGCTTCACATTGCACAATAAGGTTAGTGTTTTTCTGACGGTATTGTGCATGTATCAGAGACCATACCGGTTATGCATTTTATAATAAAAGTCAAAAAATTTAAGTTATTTTTTTACTTTTATCATTTTGAGCAAATAATACCGGTTATTTCTGCTTTTTATTTTTTTAAGGCAATGGTTTAAATGTAGATTTATATGGTCCTTGGTATATAATGAGCTAGACTTTTATGGAAAAATAATAAACATTACATAAGCAAAAGAAAAATAACCAAAATTGTTAAAAATGTTGATAACTATTTACACATATCTATATATTAACATATTACTTACCATTCATAGTTATAAATTTGTTTAATAAGTGGTAACTCTATTAAAAACACCAACATATTAATTTAGTTTCAAACTCCTTTCGCTTGATGCCCATATTGTGACATTTTACTGACTATCATATTTAAACAATGCATTTTTAATTAGGCGGCAACCCTTTAAAAACCCAAAACAGGTCTGTTAGTCAATATTTCTCATCTGACGTCTCATTTGGAAACGCGTCGGAATGGTGTAAATCTGATGCCCTCCCCAAAAATAAAAATTTGTTAGGCGGCAACACTTTTCAAAAAAATAAGACGTTCTTTCTTGCAAATCTTTAGATCAAGCCCCTTTACATGGCACCTTATTTTTTAAATTGCGCGAACGGTGTAAGTCTTATGATTTTAGAAGCAGGTGGTAACCCTATTCAAAGAACTGAAACCTTCTTGCACATCTACAGACCCAGCCCTTCTATTTGTCACCTCTTCTTCAAAAATATGAGACGTTCTTTCTTGCAAATCTTTAGATCAAGCCCCTTTACATGTGTAGCAGTTAAGTATTGCGGAGGGTTAACATAGTATGTAAATGTTAATCCAACTAAGGGTTAAGTTATGTATCACTATTCATTATTCGTAATTAGCATTTATCCTTTTCTATTCATTCTTGTATACATTTATTTCCTACATGTTTTCTATCGTTTAGTCATTGTTCATTGTTCATTATTCACTGCATTCAAATATTCACTCATGTAACGACCAAGAATGGATGATGAAATAAAGCAGTTCTGTGCTAACATTGAACAAACGCGGACGTTTTAATTTGCAAAGGCCTCCTACAATTTTTCAGAAGCGGGGTTTGATCCCATTTGGCCATTTTTTTTTTGTGTGCATACGTTTTTGTACACTAAAGCGCTATCGCGGTTAATTGTGCGCATATTACAAACTAAAAGTAATGAAGCAGTAAAATTGTTGTGAACATTTCGAAAGACAAGACATAAAGTGTGATCACAAATAAATAAAATAAAATACGTGTGTGCGACACTCAAATAAGAGCAGTAACGATTGAAAAGTATTAGTAAAAAGCCTGTGTAAAAGAAACATTTAAAGAACATTGAACATTGAAAGCGAAAATACGAGATGGATACTCAGAATTTCGGTAATTATACGGTTTCGCAGCTGCGCGCATGGTTGCGGCGCCTTGAGCTGCCTTCCAGTGGAACAAAAAGTACGTTGGTACTGCGCCTGAGTGAAGTGCCAGCGAATGAGTTGGGCGAGTGTCCCATTGAACGCAGCGACGAACAAAATATTTTGATGACGAATGACGAAGGTGAGCAGACACAGCAGCTAGCCGGCGACATCGTAGCCGACGCTGAGCTTGCAGACATTCAGGTCGATTACAGCACGTTACAGCGAAGCGAGCAGAGAAATGACCAGACATCTATCAACGCAGCAGAACAAACGGCACAAACAAATGCACATGCAAACATCAACGCTATAGATTTTGAGTTGTTGGTACGCGAAGCAAACCTGCTAAAGCGTGAAAAAGAAATATTGGAAAGAGAAAACGCAATGCTTCAGCGGCAATTGAGTGGTAGTGAAATAGCGAGTAACACAATAGTAACCCAACGAACAATATCATTGGATATGATACAAAATTTCGAAAATTTTACGTAATGATAGGTACGTGTTGGAGGATGTTGAAGGCTTCCAACAATCCAGAATCCCGTATAAAGGTGTGTGGGCGGTTGGAAATATACGACCTTGGTTAGACCAAAACAAAATGAAAAATACGCCTGAGATCAGGTGATCTCAAGGTCAGGATGGCCGAATTGTAGCAGTTAAGTATTGCGGAGGGTTAACATAGTATGTAAATGTTAATCCAACTAAGGGTTAAGTTATGTATCACTATTCATTATTCGTAATTAGCATTTATCCTTTTCTATTCATTCTTGTATACATTTATTTCCTACATGTTTTCTATCGTTTAGTCATTGTTCATTGTTCATTATTCACTGCATTCAAATATTCACTCATGTAACGACCAAGAATGGATGATGAAATAAAGCAGTTCTGTGCTAACATTGAACAAACGCGGACGTTTTAATTTGCAAAGGCCTCCTACACATGGCACCTTATTTTTTAAATTGCGCGAACGGTGTAAGTCTTATGATTTTAGAAGCAAAGAACTGAAACCTTATTGCACATCTACAGACCCAGCCCTTCTATTTGTCACCTCTTCTTTTTTAATACAACGAACGGTGTAAGTCTTATGATTTTAGAAGCAGGTGGCACCCCTATTCAAAAAACTGAGACCTTCTTGCACATCTACAGGCCTAGCCCTTTCATTTGGCACCTCTTCTGTTTTAATACAATGAACGCTGCAGATTTTATAATTTAAAAAAATGTGGCAACCCTATTCAAAACAGTCATGCCTTGTGGTACATACATCTAGAGGCTAAGCCCTTTAATTTGGCACCTCAGTCTTGAAAATCGAATAATCGGTGCAGATCTGATGCCGTTAACAAAAACTCCCTTCATGTATTGTATGTATACATAAATATGTATACAGATTTGAAGTAACCCTGGTGTTTGGGTATAGGGGTTATTAAAATCCATGTAGGAGCTTCAAAACTATTACATTCCAATATACACAGCTCTGGAATACTTGATTTTTAACTTTGACTTTTATTTTTGCCTGACTTTTATTTTTGCTCAAAATGATAAAAGTCATATTTTTAAAAGTCATGGAGGAATCAGAATCTGCAATGAGAGACAAGTCTAATGGTACCTTTGAAAAAGCTATAGCATAATTTTTTCACTATGCCTTTTTGATATCAAAAATTTTAAAATAACTTTTATTTTCAGTCTCTGGAAAATATCAAAAATTATTGGGATTTTTTAACAATTTAAAACTTGGACTTTATTATAAATATACTTAAATTTAATTTGCTATTAAACTGCACACCAAGCATAGCTCTATAAATGTGATTAAAAAGTTTAAAATTTTCATGTAACTTTGTTGAAATGTTCAAATTTTTTACAAAGTATGAAACTTGTATGGTCTTTCTTTCATTTATAATAAGTTGAAATTATGTAAGAAATTATTGAGCATTAAAAAATTATACATACATAGATATGTATGCACATATGTACCTACTAGGGGTTCCCGGACGTTTTAAGGTCTCAAAAATCCCGGGCTTTTCGGGATTTGTACTTTGCACTGATGGCAATAAAGAAATTAATATTAATATTTTTTATAAAGGTCTAGCTCATATACATACAACACCGCGCGATAGGAAATTTTAAACACAAATATCAATATATTCGTGAAACCATGGGCCAAATATAGTAAAATTGCGTTTTTAGTTTTTTACTCTGATGTCAGTAATTTAGAAATGATTTAAAAAATTCAGAGAAATGTGCTTAGAGAAGAAGTATGTGTATAAAATTAATGAGGAAGTCCTGTAGAATTTAAACAGATTCAAGTTTCTGGTGCAGAAGGGCTGGTAAATATTGAAAATGTCATTTTAAAATTTTATCCTTGAAATTTCGCAATATTTGTTTTTGAAAAAATTATATTTTAGGTAAGGGCTTATATAAACTCTATAACATCCTCGAGTTTAGTTCTTCTAACTTTGTCAGCTTAAAAATATTCAGCCTTGTGAATCCAAAAAATTTAAATTTTTGAACCCTAGGATACTAACCTTATTTTTTATTCCTTTAATACTAACGTTCGCCTGTGAGGCTAATTTGAAAAAAAAGTAAAAATTTTGTCTTAAAACCTTAAATTTATTTAAAAAATGGGCCTAAATATATTCATATGTTTCTAAAGTAAAAAATAAAATAATTTAATAATTTTTGTAATATTAATAAAAATAGTTCGTATTGAAAAATAACACATATTTTATAATCTTTTTGAAAGGGTTAATTTAAATAAATAAAACAAAAATATTTTAAAGCGAACGAACTCAAACAATCCATAAATTATCTTAAAGGTATTCGTATTTACTTTCACACTTAAATGGAATTAATTGTTTATCTTTTCTATTGTGACTTATACCTACAAATGAAATATACTTTTTTGTATCACACTGGGCCCTATGAATAAAAACTAAGCGATTGATTTTTCATAAAATTTCACACCTTTTATGTAAATTTATTTGAATAAATCAAGCAAAAGGTTTGAAATCTTACGAAAAAGCAACTGCTTAGTTTTTTAATCATAAGGCCCATTCACTGAAATCTTCCGAATTGTCCTCACTATCGCTTCCATTCAACGATATTACTTCCAACCATTTTAAAACTTGTTCTTCATAGGTACCCCTCTCGAAAAGTAAAAACAAATTTTGTTCAAAACAGAAAATAGCCAACAAACGTGTTAAAAACTGAAATAAGTAAAGCAAAAAAAAATTACCTTTACTACTAACGTTCGCCTGTCAGGCGTTAAGAGGGCGTGGAACTCATCCGCGCAACCTCATACAGCGCTAAACTGAGTTGGCGCGAACGCTTACTTTGATAATTAAAATCGTTCCTGAAATATTGCGAGAAAACTGAATTCGTTCCGCCTCACAGGCGAACGTTAGTGTTCTAGGGTTAAATTCTAAAGAAATTTCCTATTGCATTTGTTACCCATATTTTTATTTTACATTGCAGTGAATTTTTTAACAATTTTTGAAATTAATCATATCTTTTAAATTACAAAGTCCTTCAAAATAAATCCTGCGGTCAGAGAGAAATAATAAAAACGCAACTTTAAACAAAAAAGTTGGTTTCAAATCCATTTATTATTATTTATTTCATGGTAGGAGAGCTTCTCAAACAATATACATAGAAGCAATTTTTTCGATTCAAGTTGTTGAAAAGTAATAATATCTAAATCCCGGGACTAATCCCGAAAAATTAACATCCCTAGTACCTACAAAGTACAAAGTATGAAACTGGTCAAAATAGCACGCATCCATTCTTCTGTGCATGAGAATATATACATAAATAAATACATACAAATATGTATGTATGTATATACTAGGGCGGGTCAATTTGTATGGATCGATTTTTTCGACATCGTTCCTAGCAGATTCGGATTCTTCATAAAATTCATTTAAAAAAATCTTCCAGACCATAGCTCTAAAGTCAATTTCGAGCCTGCGCAATTTAAAAAAAAAAGATCTTTAATTGATGCTAAGCTAATATGCAGATTAATATTTACTAATGTGTTACGAATGTTATTTTTTTTTAATACAAATTTGTATTTGTGGGTTCTTTGATACGAAGAGCTAATTTTTGATATCTATTTCTTATTTAAAGAACTGCAAGATGGCGCTATAAATCAATAGCTTATTCAACTTAGCCCAAAAATAGGAGCAAGCTTATACAATAATTCGCATAAAGCTGAAAATTGGTACGAATGTTGCGAACATTATTATAAATGAAATGTCCACGGTCCCTATCGATCCTACGACTGCAAAAAAAGTTCTTCAAGGTCAAAGGTCACATAAATTGATATTTTGAACGACGAAAGTTTAGATCATACAATTATCTATAAAAACTGTTATAGCATTTTTCTTCCCAAGTGTTTAGGCGCGTCTGCTAACACCAAGCACCTAAATACATGCTATGTACTGCTGCATGTGCAAAAATTTCCTTTATGCAATTTATGAAATTTTTGCCTATGCACTTCTCAACTGTCATGTAGTTGAATTTTCTTAAGTTTTAATTAGATGGCACTTCAAAGTATGCTCGGCCTAGTCTGATGCATCCTCAGGACACTGCTTCCGGAGCATTTTGCGGACTCTGCATGACTTATAACCATGCAGAGGTGGCAAACGAACTTTGCCATTGGCCACAGTGCCTACCCACCATTTTTGAACCAATAAATATTTTTTTTTATAAATACATACATGCAAATACTGGTCTCCCCTCTCACTGAGTTATTCATGGTCCTTTGAGCCGGATCTTTGCGGCTTTTGTCATATCCACTAGACGACCAAGTCGTCCAGGGGGGCCGGTATGTTTAGGCGCGTCTGCTAACACCAGGCTCCTAAATACATGCTATGTACTGCTGCATGTGCAAAAATTTCCTTTATGCAATTTAGGAAATTTTTGCACATGCACTTCTCAACTGCCATGTAATTGAACTTTCTTAAGTTCTAATTAGATGGCACTTCAAAGTATGCTCGGCCTAGTCTGATGCATCCTCCGGACACTGCTTCCGGAGCATTTTGCGGACTCTGCATGACTTACAACCATGCAGAGGTGGCAAACGAACTTTGCCATTGGCCACAGTGCCTACCCACCATTTTTGAACCAATAAATATTTTTTTTTATAAATACATACATGCAAACACTGGTCTCCCCTCTCACTGAGTTACTCACCAAGTATTACCATTTCTGTGATCGCTATGATTCAAAATTGTAGTAAAAGGTTTGTACTCCATAACAGGGTTGTTACAAATATTCGCATTCGCATTCGCAATAATCAGTGCGGAGCTTTTGCGAATGCGAATGTTGTGCAAGAGCACCTATAAAGTGTTTATCTGGCAAACAAAATGACAAATTGTAGCCAATATTTCATAAAAATCTATTTAAACATATTATGGGTATCCATGGAAATGCGTAAATGCCTCGAACCGCGTAAACCTCGCAAATAATTCGATTTTTCATACAAAATTAAGTAAGTTTACGACGTTTACATGGTTACGAGGCATGTTCGCGATTTGATGAATTGCCTTATTATTTCTTAAGCTATATACCCGAGCTATCAATGGGCAGTCATACAAGTTTCCATTTCTACTTGACCTTTGACGTACGTCAAAGAGAACATAGTCCTTTAAATATTTTTTTTCTACAGTTTAAATAACTGCATTGGTTTCTTTTTTTATTATAAGTTTTTGGACCAATCTTAAAAAAAACGACTACAAAAGAATAAAGTGTACATTGTAATTCTTAACCAAATTTTCGTGATTTGCTTTTGATGTTACATATATTCGTTCAACCATTTCAAATGGGGCTCTTTGGAGAAATTATTTCTATTAAACATTTTAAAAACAGTAATTTTGTTCACTTGTTGGGCAGTATTTTTTTTTCATACGGATATACACTGGAAACTTGGCTAAAAACTTCTGTGGTAGAACAACTGTTCCCCTACGTCTCCCTTCTTTGCTATCTAAAGTCAAAGAGTAAGGTCCTGTAGTAAGGGATTCCCAGCAGAAATGGTCAATGTCTGGATATTAAGAGAATCGATGCTCAAATAATTAAGAAGCTATAGGTCTGACCTTTAATTAGATAAGAATTGCGTAACTTTCTGAGACCCTCGTTATCCGTAATTCCAATAATTCAAATACTTATAAAAAACGGGGGGCATTTTTGTGCAGCATAAAAGATCTGCACGGCTCACTCGGTTTTCAAAAATGGGGTGTCAAATTAAAGCGCTTGGCCTGTAGAAGTGCAGGCTGGTCTTATTTTTTCGAAAAGAGTTGCCACCTGTTGAATAATTAAATTAAAATTTTTTAATAATCAATACCATCAGATCCGTACCGTTCGTTTGATTTTCAAAAGTGAGATGTCAAATTAAAGGCCTCTGGCTGTAGATGTGCAATAAGGTTTAACTTTTTCGAAAAGAGTTGCCATTTTTTAAAAAACTATATTCAAATTATTTAAAAATGTAAATCAATTATTATAAAACGGATATCAATCGAAATGGTGTTGAAAATCTTTCTTTATTAATTTAACTATAGGAGGGTTGCCACCTGTTTAAAAGATCAAATTTAATTTCAATTAAGGGAATTAAATATGATAAATATGTATCACTATATGGGTGCCAAACGAAAGGGGTTTCAGAAGGTAGTAATTGGAAAATGTTTTTAATAGGGTTGCCGTCTGTTTGAAATTCCGAATTTAGTTAACATATACACAAGTTATCTGAAATATCAAAATATGGATGGATGGAAGGAGTGTTAATATATCGTTACTTTGAACGCTATCAATATTTTTTAGTTGTTGGAAGAGGGTTGCCACCTGTTTAAAAAATTAAATGCAAATTCTTTAATAATTATTTAGGTAAAATATGGTTATAAATCTAAGGGGGTTTGAAATATCTTCATTTACGGACTATAATAAGCGAGGTTACCACATGTTTAAAAAATCAAATATTTATGGTAATGTCAAAAGTATATTATACGAGAAGGCATGTTTTGTGATAGTCATCAAATTTGCACCGTTATTTCAATTTCAAAAATGAGCGGTCAAATCAATCAACTTAGCCTGAAGATGTGCGATAAAGTTTTATATTTTTAATTAAACATTTTTTATTGCAATAGGGTGGTTTGAAATTTGATGAAATTAAAAACCTGCACTAAGCAAGATCTCTCTGTACTCAGATTTAGATGTAATATGGCACTTGGGTCGCTTATAACTCAGCATTTGGAATATTTTTTAGATTTTTGAAATTCCATTTTGCGCGTTTAAACGCCTTGCGGGTTCACTAGTTAAAAATGAATTACAAAAACTACAATCAAAACATGCTGATGAAATTACAGGTTCCCCAAATTCTGAAACAGCGAAAGGAATGAGAATGAAATATTCTTTTTAAAAAGCTTTAGAAAAACCTGACACAGCTGGTTTGCTTGTAAGTGCTGTCTAAAAAACGATTTCGCTATTAAATATGCTAGATTCTAATTGTTTCTTGAAAATACTTGACTCCGCATTCGCATTCGGATCCGCATCCGCGGATGTCTAAAATTCCACATTCGCAACATGCGTACTCCATAATATGCAAATCATAAATTTGTTTAGAAACTTTTTGTATGTGCTTAATTGCTTATAACTTCCACGTTTATTATTCAATTTAGATGAGCAGGGCCAGAGCTGGGTCATACCCTGACGGAAACAAGTGATTTTTTTTTTATCAACTAGTTGAAATACTACTTTAAAACAAATGCTATGGGTAAGTGTTTCGAATTTGTATACTCTTTTTGCTCAAAAAAACAATTTGTGTCTTGGCAGAATGAAAAAGCACCTGTGAAGTCCAGAACGCAAACGTATTCAAAGGAAACACACTGACTTTGAAGTTATGTAAACCAAATTCATTTTAAAGTAGTTGAAATTAAATGCTGCTTGCATACAATACAAACTGAACAATTGAAAGCACATTTACATGTCTGGCTGTAGCTGACCGTGCAAAGATGTTTGCTACAATTGGTCGCAGCCAAAATCTCATTTAATTTTAAATTTCGGTTTTTCTTAGTTATGAAAAAGCATCTGTGAAGTGCAGAACGAAAGCGCATCGAACGAAATATGCTGACTTTGAAGTTGTTTAAGCCAAATTCATTTTAAAGTAGTTGAAAATACATGCAGGAAAAGGCAATTGACTGCTTCCTAGGACATCGCCATGTTAAATAAATGAGTTGGTTGCAGGTAAAATAGTGAGAATTTGAATTAGTTATCATTGCAAATAAAGTAGTTTATAAATTACTTTCAAACTAATTCAACTTCCTGCAGGGTAATGATTCCTTTAGGAATTAAATTACTCCCAATTACAAATTACAAGGAATTGTAATTAGGAATCAATTCCTTCAGTCCACAGCAAAGGAATCGATTACTTTCTCAATTCCTTGAAGTAATTTCAAATGTAACTGTTTTTTTTTTCAATTCCATTATAAGGAGTTTTATATTGTAATTGGAATGAATTACGTGCTAGTAATGTAAAATTTTTTTTCAGTTCCTTTGAAAGAAATTGAAAATGTAATTGATTTTTTTTCAATTCCATTACCTGGAATTGCAAGAGTACTTTAGTTTTTTCAATTACTCAAAGGAATTTTAAAAGTAATCGAGAAACTGAAAGTTCATTCACGAATGTACAATGTGGAATTTTTGTTGTGGTCAAAGATTAAATTCGAAAGCACACATTGGACATCTTCTATGTATATCTATATATATAAAAATGTTGTATCGTATGTCACGGTCATCAAAACTCGAGAACGGCTGAACCGATTTGAATAATATAATACCAGAACCAATGATATCGCAAAAATTAGGAGGGTTGCCACCTATTTTAAAATTTTTAAATCCAATTATATTGATAAAATTAATGAATTATTACAATAGAGATTTAAGAAATATAACTGTTGGAAGTATTTTTGACGAGGGTTGCCACCTATTTGAAAATTTTAATTGTCAAATTGATAAAATAAATGAAATATTGCCATCTGGGTGTCAAACTAAAGAGTTTTAAGAAGGCTTACTGCCGAAAATATGTCTTTTTTTTTGAAAATTTAACTAAATTACATTGATAAAATAAATAAAATAATACAATATGGGTATCAAATTAAAGAGGTTTAAGACAGATAACTGTTGGAAATATTCTTGAGGGGGGATGCCACCTATTTGAAAATTGTAACTCAGTTAAATTGTTAAAGTAAATGAAATATTGCCATGTGGGTGAAGAGTTTTCAAAAGGCTTACAGTCGAAAATATTTTCAAGGAGGGTTGCCACCTCTTAAAAAATTTAGCGCAATTTAGTTGATAAACTAAATGATATATTACAATATAGATATTAAATTAAAAAGGTTTAAGAAAAATAACTTCTGGAAATAGTTTTGAGTAAAATTGCCACCTCTAAAAATTTAATCTCGGTTATTTTGATAAAATAAATGAAATACTGCATTTTGGGAATCAAACTAAAGACTTTTAAGAAGGCTTAGTGCCGAATATATGTTGGAGGAGGGTTGCCACCTGTTTGAAAATTTAACTAAGCTTAATTGATCTAGGTATCAAATTGAAGAGGTTTAAAAAAGAGTTTCAAAAATACTTTTGAGGAGGGTTGCCACCTGTTTGAAAATTTGAACGCAGTTAAATTGATAAAATAAAGAATATTTTATATCTTTTTAAACATCTTTAGTTAAGATTAGCATTAAAAAATTTTAAATTTTCTCCATGAGAAGAGAATTATATAAAGGAATTTTGAAACATTTCAGATACAATTACAATATAAAATACAAATGACCGGTTTTAATAAATAAACCTTCCCCGTTTTTCTGCCTTCAGTAGATTAAGAAATCAAAAACCTACCCTTTATTGCAACAACAGCGCACAAGCTCTTCAAAAACCACGACAAAACCACCCTAATTGCCTGTTCAACTGCAACCTTTGCGGACGTTTGTAAAAGACACAACCTTTCAGTGTAAATGTACAATCTATGTTAAATTTTTGTTGATCACTCGGGAAAAATATTTTAAATCATGATAGTCTAATTTTAGCATTTCTTTGTTTATTTTTATGTTAAAGTTTGAATTTTTTTCATTCGCAATGCAAACTTAAAATGAAAATAACTTGAATAAATGACCTTATCTAAAAAAAACGGTATACAGATCCGTAACATGCTACTTAAAATAAATTTTAGGTGTCTCACGCGTTTTTTGTGTAATTTTAGCGTCCTTACAGTGTTATCATCAAAATTTAGCCAAAGCAATGCAATTTGTTTATAAAACTCTTAATAGGTAGGATCTCCAGTCCGACAGGGCTCGTGATTCAAGCGGACTCTATCCTCATTTGTAACGCAGGATACCAGTAAGAGTACTTCAAAGACCCCAGAAGGCACGCCATTTTGAGTAGAATTAAGGTTACCATAATATAAACAATTAAGTCAGTACATTTTTAAAGATACGAAGGGATTAGTCCAAGAGAATAGCAGTTCCCAAGGCAGCAACAGTCCGGCCGGTTATGCCTGCTTCGACATTTATGGGTCTCATCTGCCGCGAAGCGTTAGCGGTAGGATCTGGAAAATTTAACCGTTACCCTATAAACTGAACAGCTACAGTTTAAGTTATTCAGTTTTCTTAAAGTCCAATTAGTAATACTACTTAGGTATAAGTTATTTATTCAAGGCAGTTAGCAAGCAAGAAATTCAACAAAGCTATTGCAATTCAACCGTAAAAAATTTTTTTTATTAATTTTTCGATTACTTTATAAATTACTTTGAGGAATGGAATTCGAAAAAAAATCAATTACATTTTCAGTTCCTTTCAAGGGAATTGGAAAAAAAATTACATTTTCAATTCCTTTGAAAGGAAAACGAGCGTCTCGCTCGCAACGACGCGCTCACGAGGGCAGAGCTAATGAGGGCCTCATTTTCTGGCCGCTCTACTATGCGCTGCCCTCGTTTGCTTACTCGCTTGCTGGCTACTCAGCGCGTGCGCTCGCACTTAACGAGTACTCGTTTGCAAACAGCCTCGGCTGATGCGCGGTGAGTTGCGCAAGCTCATAGCAGACTAATGACCGAGCGAGGGGCTAAAATGAGATAAATCTGAACCCTGGTAACAATATTCATATCTCACGTACGATGCAAGAACAACATTTTCTTCTTTTAATCGATATACTTTAAGCATTGTTGACGCTATTTCCATTTGAATGAGGAAATAGCATCATTTACTTTATTTCCAAATTGTTGTTGACCTTTTTCGCCTTGGAAAAGGTAATAATGTCATTTGACTTTATTTCGCACCAGTATGCGAAATAGTGTCAATTGACCTTATTTCCATTGATCTTGTTACCTCTCAGCCGCTTAGATCACGACCGGAAAGGTGCCAAACATAGCGATGTAAGTGAGGCGGCATAAAATTCATTTCCATATAACGTATACAGGACGGATTACAAAGATTAAGGCCTTAAAATGATCACATTGACGTCCCCATTGAAAACAGTGTGGCATTTTCAAAAATTTAACATGGCGTCTCAAATATGGCATCTAAACTAACCGCAAATTAGATTTTACTTTACAACTTTTGTGCCACCGGAGAACCCGACACTAAAAAAGAAAAAATAACTGCAGGCTCTTATACTTTTGAGGTTGCTGATTACGAATCTAGAGCATGATTTTAAAAATTCATAATGGCGAACCGAATATGATGGCCAAAAAATTTAAGTCGATCCGATTCGCTCGAAAAGTTTTCCTCTGGGGTTCTTGGGGCCGCTTATTATGAATCTGGGTCAGGTTGTAAAAATTCAAAATGGCGGACCCAAAATGGCGAAAAAAAATTTAATGAATTTGATTCGCTTAAAACTTAACATTGAAGGGTTCTTAAGGTCTCTGATTACGAATCTAAAATCAGATTTAAAAATTTCAAATGGCGGATCAGTTTTACAACGCCGGTAATCTTCTGTGGGTGTGTATATCACTGAGCTCTTCCTAAGCGGCTGGACCTTTGTTTTTGAGTGGGTTCCTGGATGGTTTAGATTCTCAACTGGTTCCGGTGGTTGGCACTACGGTTTACGCCGCATCCCTTACATCGCTATGTTTGGCACGTTCCCGGTCGTGATCTAAACGTCATAAAAAAAATGTACGTATAAAAGTTGTGGAGAATGCAATTCTGTACAACTTTACAATTTCAATATATGTATTTTCATCAGAAATTGTCGAAAAATGGCGAATACCGTGACAATGTAAAATTTGGTCGCAGTTTTTGCTAATTACTTACAATAAAAAATGTTTTTTTAAAACTTTCTATATAACAAAGGTGAAAAATTAAATTCTCTACAAATTTGTATTGAACAATTTTTTACGAAAAATGCAAAGTAAGCTTGCAATTCGCCAAAAACCCAAAAAAAACTTAAATCCAAGATGGCGGAATAGTCAATAGAAGTCAAATAGAAGTAAACTGCATCAAAAAATCGCTGTTACAATTTTTTTTTTTAAGTCTAATTTTACTGGGCTAGTACATATATGTAATACTCCTATATTGGCGGTAAGAGCTAGTACCGTCCGAAAACACTACAGTACAGATATATCAATAAACACGTACGAAAGAAAAGGAACACATACGTTTATAAATAAACACACAACACATATACAAAAACGGCGCTCAAGTAAACAATACATTGACAAAAACGGTACCAGACTGTCTCGCTTTGATTTCGGAATGCTTACACATTGAGAAGTTAGCTTACTGCCAATATAGAAGTATTACATATATAAGCTAGTATAGATATTTTTGTATTTATGTGAACTTTCTGCCTAGCAAATATATACTTTTTATAATTTTTTTTTATTTACAGGTAACAGCTTTTATCGTAGAGAGATCATTTGGAGGCATAACCAGTGGACCACCGGAGAAAAAAATGGGAATTAAGGCATCGAATACAACAGAAGTATATTTTGAAAATGTTAAAGTTCCCATCGAGAATGTTTTAGGGCAGGAAGGCGAAGGGTTTAAAGTGGCCATGACTATATTAAACAATGGCAGATTTGGAATGGGGGCTACCCTAGCCGGTACAATGAAAACTTGTATACAAAAAGCCGTCTCACATGCTAACAACCGAGTGCAGTTCGGAAAAAAAATAAATGAATATGGCTCAATACAAGAGAAATTATCTCAAATGAGTATACTTCAATATGCAACTGAGTCAATGGCTTACACAATATCGCAGAATATGGATAAAGGCAGTAAGGAATACCATTTGGAAGCTGCGATATCTAAGGTTTTTGCATCTGAGTCTGCTTGGTATGTGTGTGACGAGGCCATTCAAATACTAGGAGGAATGGGTTACATGAAAGAAGCCGGATTAGAACGTGTGTTACGTGATCTAAGAATATTTCGAATTTTCGAAGGAACTAACGACATTTTACGACTTTTCGTATCACTCACGGGGATTCAGTATGCCGCATCCAACTTAAAATTTCTGCAAAAGGCTTTTAAAAATCCGGCCGCGAACTTTGGAGTTATATCTAGTGAAATATCAAGGAGAGTTTCGACGTCTATTGGATTTGGGGCAGTTGACTTCAAACCTTATGTAACATCAGAGCTCCAGAGTTATGCCCAAAAAACAGCTGCATGTATCGAATTGTTTGGCAAAACTGTTGAAGAGCTTATATTGAAGCATGGAAAAAATATAATACATGAGCAGTATATCTTGAATAGATTAGCGAATGCAGCAGTTGATATATATGCAATGGTAGTCACATTATCCCGTTCATCCCGTGCATTCAATTTAAACTTACCTACGGCCTTACACGAAATGAACTTAACTAAGGCTTTATGCATTCAGGTGATTCTTAAAAGAAACATGCAGAACATTATTAGCTGATTAACAGTTCTCTCGCATACATATGTATGTTCATACATACATATATACATACTTCGTTTCCTTATTTAGCACTGTAACCGCCTAAGCGATTTTGGCCGATTTCAACAAAGCACGCCAGTCGTTTCTTTTCTGAGCACACTAACGCCAATTGGAAATGCCAAGTCCTTGTCCACTTGGTCTTTCCATCGCAGGACCTCCCTCTTCTCTGCCACTATTAGCGGGTTCCGAGTTGAATACTTTCAGATCTTGAGCGTCGGGGTCCATTCGACCGACATGGTCAAGCCAGCGGAGCCGCTGAATTTTAATGCGCTTAACAGCTCATCGTTCCATCGTCTTCGGTACTCGTCGTCGCCAGTGCGTAAATGCCCGTAAATCTTCCGCAAAATCTCTCTCGAATACTCAATCGGATGTTGTTATTGTCTATGCTTCTGCGTCATATAACTGCACGGGCACGATGAGTGGCACTATCGATGCATCCATGTTTTTGCATTTTTGCTAAACATCGATGGTTGATGGCGACTATCGATGTTTCTTAGTGCGCATGTAAAATGAAATAATACAAGTTTCAACTTTATAACCTTCCTAACCAAAAATCAAAACATTTTTAAAGACATTTAATAAAACAACTTGTATCTCTTTTTAATAATATAATAATAATAATAATAGATTGGTGCTTACACATATGTTAGTGTTTGGCCGAGCTTCTGCTGCGATTTGTGGTGTGGGCCTTGATGTTGTCACACAAAGGGAAGGGACCTACAGTTTTACACCGACTCCGAACGGCGATTGTATTTTGAGAAGCTGTTTTTCATGGCAGAAATATACTCTGAGGTTTGCCATTGCCTGCCGAGGGGCGACCGAGAGGCGATGTTGCTATGACCAAACGTCGTTTTGATTTATTTTATTTTCAAAAACGTATTCGGGCGCATTCATAGTCAAAATTAAGTTCATACATTAGCTTTAAAACATCGAAAACATCGATGGTAGCCAACATCGATGTTTCTCCACCTCTATTATAGAATTAGGTTTTCTTACGTCGAGAGGACTTTACTTCTGCATTGCCTTCCCAATAAAAAGTAGCATTTGCTTCAAGAGTGATTCTACGTCTATCGAATGCTGACATTATTATCGGTGTTAATGCTGATTCCCAAGTAAACGAAATGCTCTACTTTATAACTATCAGCAGTGACGTGAGTGCCAAGAGGCGAATGCGCTAACTGTTTGTTTGATAACAGGATATATTTCGTCTTGTCTTCGCTAATCACCAGACTCAATTGCTTTGCTTCCTTATCCAACTTTTGAAAAGACATACCAGAGTTCGCGGTTCTTGTTACCGATGATGTCGATTTCGCCGGCATACAACAGCAATTGCACTCTCTTGAAAAAAATAGTTCAGAGCGGTTCACTTCTACAGCTCTTATTATCCTCTCCAACATCAGATTAAATAAATCACATGAAAGGGCGTCGCGCCCTGTCTGAAAGCCCGTTTGGTAGAGAACGGCTCGGAGTGGTCTTTTCCCAATTCTGACGGGACTGGTGGTATTGCTCAACGTCATTTTACACAGCCGTATCAGTTTGGCGGGGATGCTGAATTCAGTCATCGCGGCGTATAGGCAACTCCTTTTAGTGCACAAGGTTTGAAATTCGGATTTATATGGTTTTTTAGACAATGAGCTATACTACTATTAATACTTATTAGTGCTATTCATAAAACGTCGCAAAATGGCATTTTTGACGAAAAGGCAATGTTGCGAACAAAGTGGTATGAACGACCTATCGCAACTCCGGATTGCAAATGTAAACTTTTTTGAAAATGCCGCGCGTTAGAGAAAAAGTAAAGCCTTACAATTATGTTTCAAAGCAGCCTTAACTGATATACTTTTTCTTGAAGTATTTGAAGACAATAAAAAAACATGTATTTCGCGACTTCGACTTTGCAATGATTGCCAGCTCAAATAGTATGGCAACGTCGCAATTTTGTCGCAAGAGAGATTCCATACAAAAGTAATCAGCTGTGTCGCAAGGTGGCAAATTTTGCGACAAATGCGACATTTGCAAAACTTCGCGACGCTTCATTAATCCGACTAATATATTTTCTGTTTCGTAGACATAAAAAAGGTAAATAAATAGTAAACTATCAAAAAACTGAGGTCTGCCACATTTGTTTGAAACCTACCACATTTTTTCCAAATTCTACCACACAATTCTTTTTAAGTCCGATCACTGTTCCAGAGATACGCAGTGTGAAAAATTCTGTTTGTATGGGAGGTGCCACTGTCCTTGGAAAGTATGCAGTCCGAAATTTCAAAAAAATTGGTACAGCCGTTCTCGAACTTTGCGAGCAGAAAAAAGCGGCTTTCAAAATATATATATACATTAGAGCGGATCAATTTGTATGGACAGATTTTTTTCGACATCGTTCCTAGCAGATTCGGATTCTTCATAAAATTCTAAGAAAAAAAATCCTCTAGATCATAGCTCTCAAGTCAGTTTCGAGCCTGCGCAATTTTAAAAGAAGATATCTTTAATTGATGCTAAGTTAATATGCTAATTAATATTTACTAAAGTGTTACGAATGTTATTTGCTTAAGAGAAATTTGTATGAATGAAATGTCAAAAATTCCCATCGATCCCAAGTCTGCAAAAAAATTTATTCAAGGTTAAAGGTTTTTGAATTTTTCAGCAAAACGGTGCTGCTTTTAAACCAGTAATATTCGAACCCTTGAGCTCTCGTGACCTCCAATGGAAACTGTGGAGAATACTGGCAAAGAAAGTTTATGCTGATAATCGCTAATTTGCAAACGTTATATGGCTTAAATTGGCGATTTTGCAAGAGTGGCATAAACTGGTTGCTGATAGAAAATGTTGTTTCCCATGTATTTTGTTGTTGTGTGTTTGCAAGTTATGCAATCCGTGCTACGTGCACTGGCTTTGCAAGATTTGGAGAATACCCCTATTATGTCGTAAGTATGAGGAAGCATATATTTCAGTTAATTAAAGTCAATGGAGCACAACAACTCGCGGCGATAGCAAAACTGAATCTGAGACAAACAAGTCTGGGCATGTCATAGCACACACTTCCTTCTCTACCTAGCGCAGTGATCGAGATAATGGTCGGCATACTACCACATTCAAACGATTCAATAAGTGGGACTGTGTGCATTGCTTAACTGGCGCTCTTCGTATGTGAACACATGTGCTCAGAGAGCGCTCAGCATTCTTTAGGGGTGGCTTACAAGTATGAATAGGTTCCGCTCTCAAAGCAAATCGTGGTTGCCTCAACTAAGATTTGGTAACTATTACTAAACCATGTGTTGAAAGAAAGCTTTTCTGCATTAGCAGAGCTTAATAACCATACGTTAAGTTGAATGGAATTTGTAGCAATATGGTCCAAAGAAATATTTATTAGTATTTACCAAACCCTTCAACTAAATTAACGATCTGGTACAATCTAGATGAATATTAGAAGCTTTAATATATTTAGTTATAATTACTAACCCATGGTAATAGTTCCCAATCCTTGGTAACAGTTCCCAAATATTGTCAAAATTCGGTAACTAAATATATTTAGTTGTCGAAACTAATCCTTTTTCTCAGTGTAGACACATACATTCTTACCTACATTTGTACATACATATGCATGAATGCATTTAGTTCACTTTATGTGCCGCTACAAATTATGTATAAATTGCCACTGAGAAAAACGCATGAGTAAGGCGGGTGCAGCACCGTACTCGTGATAGAAGTAAAACTTCTTAAAAAACACGTGTGTGCAGCGCAGACAATGGACGAATACAGTTGCTTATTGTATCTAATGTTGGTACCAAGTTGCTACTTTTTGATCATTTTTCACATTTAATCTTTGTTTTATTTATTTATTTTTTTTGATAGGAAGGATATGATCATTCTTTGTCGCTTTATTCTGTACTCGAAAAATTATATGTTTCAATGGAATTGAATTCTATGTTAAATATCTGAATAAATTATTTAGATCTAGATAGCGTTTTTAGCAATTTATTTAAGAAAAATAAAACATTTCAATTTATGTTTGGATCTTCGTTTATTTTAAATTTGCTATCCCAAAATAATTGATATCAAATAAAACACCTATTTGAAGTAAAATTTTCGAGTGACGTAAGCTAAAAAAGACACATGAGTAGTCCACTTGCAAACAGCGTTATGTGATTTTATAATAGTAAGCCATAAATTAAAAAAAAAACGTCTACAACAACAAGTAAAATCCGAATTGTATCTTTTTCTTAATAACTTAAAATTTGGATAAATAAGAGCCTCATAGCATTAAAAAACAAAATCGCAGTATGGTAGTTTTTGCATATTTTATATATAAAAAATTAATATAGCGAATTTTGAAACAGTAACTTTTACATAGCTAGCTTTATGTAATTTTTCGCGTTCTCTCTTCCATGAAGATTGGTCTGCTTGTTTTTTACGCTTTCCGCTAGGCACCGAAACTGCCACGTTTTCTTGCAGTTTTCTAAGTTCATCAGAAGATGGAGCCTTTTGAACTTGTATAAATACGTAAAATAAATACAGTAAGTGTTATAGCGACTTTTGCTAAAGTAGCTAACATTTGATGCTATTTTTTTTCAGTATATATAAGGATTTTGCACTGTGTTTTAGTGGGCATGAAACTACTTTAAATACTGGTACGTTAACCATCGAAAAAATTTTACATAGAGCACTTTGCAAGTGGACTACTCACATATATGTGCCCCACATTCGGTAGAAATCTAAATAAAATTAAGCTACGAGACAATCAGACGAAAACAGTGGTTTATTGCATCTAATGTTGGTACCAAGTTGATAAGCTTTCATAACTTTTAATATTTTTTTTTTTTAATTTTTAATTTTTTTTGGATACAAAAGATATGATCTTTATTCCGTATTTGAAATATTATATGTTTCAATGTACACATCGATTTGAATACATCATTTAGATTTAGATAACATTTTTAGCAATTTATTTGAGAAAACAAAGTTTTTTTTTTAAAGTGTTGCCACCTGTTAAAAGTTTTAATTTAAAGTATTTAATAAGGTAAACCAGTTATTAAAATATGGGTATTACTAGAAATTGGTTTGAAAAGGGTTATTTTTAATAAATATGTAGGAGTATTGCCACCCGTTTAAAAAGTCAAATTCAACTAAAATTAAGGGAGTTAGGTAAATGAAATACATTTATATTTATGTAGCAAAATATGACCGTTCGAATACGTGAAGGCATTTTTTGTGAAAGAGATCAGATCTGCACCGTTCTTTCGAATTTAAAAAATTAGATGTAAAATTAAAGACCTTGATCTATAAATGTGCAATAAGGTTTTTTTAAGTAAGAACTTGTTTTAGAGGTACGGAGTGAATTGATGCAATAACAGTTTTCCCAATTGTTGAAAATGTTTCCTATTTTGTGCAATTTCTTGAGCAACGATTTTGCCGTTTTAACGCCATACGGGTTTACCAGTGTAATTTGCATGTGTATAAATTTAGCGAAAAAGATGAAGGAAAAAGGTCGCACATACCCATTAATTTGCCGTTTATTGCCGTTAATTAGTTGTGGAAAATATATTTTTGTCGTTCCTGTATTTCTTTAGATATAAGGTGTTTTGCTAACTTTTTATAAAGTTAGCGAAGCACCCTTCCAACTCAAAGACAACAGACTACGCTTTATACCTAAACTTGCCGCTTTTTGCCGTTCCGAGATTCAAAAAAATTGGCAATTTTTTTCAATGTTCAATAATTTTTAGAAGAAAAAAACTAAGAATTAAATAGAAAAACTAAACCGGTTGCTTTATGTACCACTTTGAAATTGAAACAAACAATAATCGCCATGGTTAAAATTCTAAAAATTAAGAAGAAGCATCCTTATCAAGTTCCGCAAAGATTCATAGAAAATTGCTATATAATTTGTATCACCCTTTCGCCATCTGCATAATCTTCGCCCCAAATAACAATTACCTATTACTTGAGTAAATAATAGCTGGAGCAATTCTTAGCTTCTTTGAATAAGATATAATTTTTTTTCCAATTAAAAAAAGAATGAGAAAATCAAAAACCGTTTTTAAACGAGCCACATTGAAAATTAGGCAGCAAAAAAATGTATGCTTTTATTATGTTTAGTTAATTACCAAACCGCTTTCCAAGTCTCTAAAATTATTTGAAAAATAAGGTATAAAGAAAAAAAAAAATAAACGACAAAATCAAAAATGCAATTGTGCAACAGAAAAATATATTGTTTTTATTATTTTTAACTAATTTTGAAACTGCTTTCCAAGTCCCTAAGATTGTTTTAAAATAAGGCAGTTCAAACAAAAAAATCAAACGACAAAATCATAAATGCTTTCAATTCACAAAACGAGGCAAACGGCAAGTTATGCCACTAAAAAATTAATTATTTTTATTTTCAACCAATTTTTAAACCGCTTTTGAGGTCCCTATTTTATTGTTTTAAAATAAGGCAGATTAAACAAAAAAAAATGATTTGCAAAATCTACTTTGGAGATTTCCTACCAAAATGGCAAATTTTGGCATTGAATCGATAGATATGACGTAAATGATGTGCTTCTCGCCATTTTCCATTTGAAATATTTATTACTTTTGTTTTTGGTATTTCTGGCCTTATAACAATTATATTCAACAATTTTTATTGAGCCGTTTTTAATAAAAAACTATTGTGGAAAAGCAACAACAATTTGAAAAAATGAGAGAAGTGATGGCTATTTCGGAAATCACCATATTTCCTCATCAGACTTCTTCAGCGGGATTCGAACCGACGACCCCAGCTGTCTCAGCCAGTTACCTACGCACTGTGCCAAGTTCACCTTATAAACTGTTGTTGCTTTTTCCACTTTTTTCATGTGGTTGTTGGTTTTTTGTTAATAATTATATTTTTAGAATGTTTAACTTTTAGGTGTGCTCGTCCTTAAGTTATTTGTTTTTGTTACTTATGGCCTTACTACAATTATATTCAACAATTTTTATTGAGCTTCAGGCCGTTTTTAATGAAAAACGATTGTGGAAAAGCAACAACAATTTGAAAAAAAGTGGTAGAAGTGATATTTCGGAGATCACCACATTTCCTCATCAGACTTCTTCAGCGGGATTCGAACCGACGACCCCAGCTGACTCAGCAAGTTGCCTACGCACTGTGATAAGTTCGCTTATAAACTGTTGTTGCTTTTTCCACTTTCTTTTCCACAACTTGATCATGTGGTTGTTGGTTTTGTTGGCTTTTGTTAATAATTCTATTTTTAGAATGTTTAACTTTTACGTGTACTCGTCCTTAGGGGCGGTATTATCACTTGCGAAGCGAATGATTTTGGCGAAGCGAACGGTATGGCGAAGCGAATTAAAGGGCAGAGAAGGCATTAAAAGTGTTCGCGATGCAAAGAACTTCCACAAGCTGGTAAAAAAGAACACTCTTATTTAAGTTGCGTCCGCCAATATATTCGCTTCGCCAAACCGTTCGCTTCGCCAAATTCATTCGCCTTGCAAGTGATAATACCGCCCTAAGTTATTTGTTTTTAACCGACTTCCAAAAAAGGAGGAGGTTATCAGTTCGTCGGAATATTTAATTTTTTTTTTTATGTATGTTACCGCATAACTTTGCAACGGAAAGATAGTGTCTCAGAGGTGGTCCCATACTAATTTGTTTTAGATCCGATCATTGAATCATGGAATATACAGATATATATATTTTTTTTAGGTCGGTTTTTTTGCTAAAAATTACTTGTTATTTATGGCCTTATAACAATTGTATTCAAAAGTTTTTATTGAGCTTGAGGCCGTTTTTAATAATATATAGTTTTTCATTAAAACGGCCTCAAGCTCAATAAAAATTGTTGAATATTCTTTAAAAATATTCAAAAACAGTTTGCAAATCGCACCGATTACAAATCGTACGATTTGCAGCACATGTCTCCGATATATTTAAATTAAATTTTAAGATACATAGGTGACAACCCTATTCTAAAATTCGATTATTTGATATTAATAAAGGAATAATTTATTGAAATTACATACATACATATGTATGTATAATAGCGTGGGCCGAAAATCCGCTTTTTTAGAATTTTGATTGGTAATAGCAAAAATATTGTTCACTATGCTCTAAAAACAATCTGTGTGAAATATGACAATTTTTGGTCAATATCTTAGGCTCGCCCAAGTCCATCAAAGTTCAATATGGCCAAAAAATAAAAATTAATAAATAAATTAAGTAATACATTTTTTTACTAAAATTGCAATAATTTCTAAAGTATTAGTCCTACATAATTAGGTATATGGACCTTTTTTGTAGAGAATCGAAGTTAGCTAAGAGACATTTTTTTTTAGTACCTGAACTTTGATGGAGTTGGGCGAGCCTAGGATATTGACCAAAAACTTTCACATTTCACACAGATATTTTTTAGAGCATATTACCAATCTTCTTCTTCTTCTTTATTGGCGCTGTAACCGCCTAAGCGATTTTGGCCGAGTCCAAAACAGCACGCCAGTCATTTCTCTTCTGTGCTAACTGACGCCGATTGGAAATGCCAAGTGAAGCCAAGTCCTTCTCCACCTGGTCTTTCCAACGCAGAGGAGGCCTTCATCTTCCTCTGTTACCAGCGTCGCGGCCCGCGTTGAATATTTTCAGAGCAGGAGTGTTTCTGTCCATTCGAACGACATGGCCAAGCCAGCGGAGCCGCTGAATTTTAATTCGCTGCACTATGTCTATATCGTTGTAAAGCTCATACAGCTCATCGTTAAAACGACTGCGATATTCGCCATCACCAACGCGTAAAGGTCCGTAAATCTTTCGCAGAATCTTTCTCTCGAAAACTCCAAGAGCCGCCTCATCAGATGCTTTCATTGTCCATGCTTCCGCGCCATACACCAGCACAGGCATGATGAGTGACTTATAGAGTGTGATCTTTGTACGACGAGAGAGGACTTTACTTCTCAATTGCCTACTCAGCCCAAAGTAGCACTTGTTGGCAAGAGTGATTCTCCGTTGGATTTCAAGGCTGACATTATTATTGGTGTTAATGCTGGTTCCCAAATAAACGAAGTCGTCTACTTTTTCAAACTTGTAACTGTCAACAGTGACGTGGGTGCCAAGACGCGTATGCTCTGACTGTTTGTGTGCTGACAGGAGATACTTCGTTTTGTCCTCGTTCACCACCAGACCCATTCGCTTTGCTTCTCTATCCAATCCCGAGAAGGCAGAACAGACGTAGCCCTTGTTTTTACCGATAATATCGATGTCGTCGGCATACGCCAGCAATTGTACGCTCTTATAAAGTATTGTGCCTGAGCGGTTCAGTTCTGCGGCTCTTATTATCTTCTCCAACATAAGATTAAAGAAATCACACGAAAGGGGGTCCCCTTGTCTGAAACCTCGTTTGGTATCAAACGGCTCGGAGAGGTCCTTCCCTATTCTGACGGAGCTGGTGGTATTGCTCAACGTCATTTTACACAGCCGTATTAGTTTCGCGGGGATACCAAATTCAGACATCGCGGCATAAAGGCAACTTCTCTTCGTGCTGTCGAAAGCGGCTTTGAAATCGACAAATAGATGGTGTGTGTCGATCCTATTCTCGCGGGTCTTTTCCAAGATTTGGCGTATTGGGAATACCTGATCTATGGTGGATATTCCAGGACTAAAGCCACACTGATAAGGTTCAATCAGCTCGTTTACGGCGGGCTTCAGTCTTTCGCACAATATACTCGATAAGACCTTATAACCTATCTTAGAAGGCTGATTCCGCGGTAGTTGGCGCGTATTTCGGGGTCGCCTTTCTTGTGGATTGGGCAGAGCACACTTAAATTCCAGTCGTCGGGCATGCGTTCATCTGACCATATTCTGCATACGAGCTGATGCATGCACCTCATCAGCTCCTCGCCGCCGTACTTGAATAGCTCGGCTGGCAGGCCGTCAGCTCCAGCAGCTTTGTTGTTTTTCAGCCGCGTAATCGCTATTCGTACCTCGTCATAGTCAGGCGGTGGGACAGCTACTCCATCATCATCGATTGGGGACTCCCACCACAATTTAAGTATAGTCTGGACATCGGTCACTAGGTCGCCATTGTTGTTCTTACAGGAGTTCGCCCCGGTCTTGAAACCTTCCGTAAGTCGCCTAACCCTCTGGTAGAATTTTCGGGCGTTCTTCCTGTCGGCCAGCATCTCAAGCTCTTCGCACTCACGTATTTCGGNAATTTAAGTATATTCTGGACATCGGTCACTAGGTCGCCATTGTTGTTCTTACAGGAGTTCGCCCCGGTCTTGAAACCTTCCGTAAGTCGCCTAACCCTCTGGTAGAATTTTCGGGTCTTCCTGTCGGCCCCCATCTCAAGCTCTTCGCACTCACGTATTTCGGCCTCTCTCTTCTTATTGCGGCAAATACGTCTCGCTTCCTTCTTCTGTTCCCTATAACGGTCCCACATGGCTCGCGTTGCGCCCGATCGGCATCTTTTTTCTCTTCGGCATCTTGACATTCCTCATCGGGCTCGCTGAAATCCAACTACTTCTTCGGCGGCGGTACTTAATGAT
>NW_016157871.1:153885-170920 GCF_001687245.7 Rhagoletis zephyria
TCGCATTTCTTGGATGGCGGTGATGTCAGCCTTTGTCTTCCCGAGGACATCAACCAGCCGGGCAGAGGCACCTTCCCCATTAAGGGTCCGGATATTCCAGGTGCATACCCTTAAATCATAGTCCTTTATACGTTTGCCGTGGTCGTCATCAGAAAAAGGGGGTCTCATCCGAGGCTTGTTGGAATTTTTCATTGGGCGGGGTTTTAACGTGGCGGGACCCAAACCCAGCGCACGCGAAGTTTTACGCCTTCTCACTTTAGCTCGCTCCCAAACGGGTGTTTGGTTGCTACCCAGAGGATACGTGGATATAAATAGCCAAACGTTGTGAGCTGCGATTTGGACTGTACGCACAAGAATCGCTTCAGGCCACTCCCAGGTGAATGGCAGTCAGTTTTCAACTTCTGCGCACGGAACCATCCTCCAATCAGAATTCTAAAAAAGCGGATTTTCGGCCCATGCTAATGTATAATATATTTTTAATAAAATTCCTTGATAGGCTAGTCCGATCTAATTATCTCTAGTGCAAATAAAACAAGTTTATTCCACTATTACAGCCTAACGTCTCGCTGAACTTATTAGCATCATCAGGGGCGCGTTGTTTATTTTTGTCTGTTACAGCAATATAAGAATATATATATAAGAAGGAACATTAAAAGCAGAAAAAACACAAACAAGAACATACATACATGTGTGTATTCATATGTGGGTAGATATGGAGCGATGACATAAAAATACCTTAAAGAAACGTATGTATCAATGTCTGTAGGTATATACATAAACATATGTAATGTACGCACTTACACCTATGTAAATATGTATATATATATAAAACGTATAGAATTAAACGTAAATATATTTTATGTGCATGAGACATATCATATTTATTATATCTCAATTATCCTCTCAAACGAAAACTTCCTAAAATACTTGAAAACTTCACATGAAGGAACCTTTTACTTGCTGAAGTTTCAAAACGTAGTACTCCTTTTATGTTCCTCTCTTTTTTGGAACATATTTTTGTCGATTACTTTACTTAGTTACTCGACGCTTAGCGACTATACTTCTCTTCACTATCCGCATTCTCAGTGAGAGGAGAGAAGGAAGTGTATTCGCTAGAAAACTTCAATGTGAAGCGAAATGTCTTCCAATACAGACCTTTAGTACATAACGGGTGATTTTTTTGAGGTTAGGATTTTCATGCATTAGTATTTGACAGATCACGTGGGATTTCAGACATGGTTTCAAAGAGAAAGATGCTCAGTATGCTTTGACATTTCATCATGAATAGACTTACTAACGAGCAACGCTTGCAAATCATTGAATTTTATTACCAAAATCAGTGTTCGGTTCGCTTTACGTCCGATTTATGGTCTACATAATCGACCAAGTGAGCAAACAATTAATGCGATTGTGACCAAGTTTCGCACTCAGTTTACTTTATTGGACATTAAACCAACCACACGAATGCGTACAGTGCGTACAGAAGAGAATATTGCGTCTGTTTCTGAGAGTGTTGCTGAAGACCGTGAAATGTCGATTCGTCGCCGTTCGCAGCAATTGGGTTTGCGAAACACATTTCGAACCGAACACTGATTTTGGTAATAAAATTCAATGATTTGCAAGCGTTGCTCGTTAGTAAGTCTATTCATGATGAAATGTCAAAGCATACTGAGCATCTTTCTCTTTGACACCATGTCTGAAATCCCACGTGATCTGTCAAATACTAATGCATGAAAATCCTAACCTCAAAAAAATCACCCGTTACATATACTGTATTTATCAATGTTTAGTTTAATAATATTTGGATAATAAAAAAAACATATTTTTACTTTAATACCAATGCTTCTTTTCAGGCCTCAAAACGGTGTACCGAAAATCTTCGGAAGTCAACGGCAAGATCTGAGTTGGAGTTATGCAACATATTCAGTGAAATAGCTAAGGAAGTCAACAATAGTGGCGGTGTAAGCACCACTCATGTCATCACCGGTTCTTAATATAGGTTTTTTAATTTGTTTTTTGTAATTAATAAATAAATTTATATACACTTCTGCGCCTTTTTGTAATGTTGCCAATATTTTTAAAACTTTACATGAACAAAATAAAAGAAGAATAAATCTTGTAGAATACCTACAATTCTAAAATTAAAAAAATTCATATGGGGATCGGTGGAGATCATTGAGGTTAGTGTAACGATATATTTTTTTTTGGGGAAACAACAACAACAATTATTAAAGGTCAAAGTCAAATTAAGCATTTTCTTAAATTAATATTTCTCGAAAACCTCTTCATGGATTTTGATGTCATTTCATAGAGAATTTAATTCTCTTCAATTTGATATATGTACATATTATAAATTTACCTTTTCTAGTTTTCACAAAAATTATTACTAAATTGACCTTAATTTATTAGGTTTATTATTATTTCTTTGTGGGTTTCAAGGGTATCAATCGACGCGTCTTGAAGCCAATAATAATGATCAGAGACCGGATATTAACATTTTTAATTCATTAAAGAGTTATGCGCAAAAAACAGTTGCACTTTTTATAAAACATAATAGACATCACTGGGCGGCAGCCGCAGGTTTAAAACAAGGGAATTCTAGTTACCTCGTCCTTTCCCAAGAGTTATTCGCAAAAACACTTGCACTTTTCGCACTATGTTTTGATGCAACACTCGACCACCCATCCTGCACAACCGATTCATTGTTGATCGCAGGTAGAACTTTTAGGTTTGATTCGTTTCTACGTTATTGATACAAAAAAACGTAAAAATAAATAAATGACTGACTCAAATCAGACCGTCAGCAAGGCTGAGTTTGATCTGATTTTTGCAAAATATAGCAAACTATTGAAAGAGGAACATTCCTGAAGGTCCCACAACTACAGGACCATCCTGCCAGTTTGATTAAGATCCTGCCAAATATATGGCAATAAGCTTAATAAATATAAATTTTTAAATGTTGCATAGAGTTTAATAAGATGGCGTGGTGGAAATCAGTTTTTACCGCCATCATGATAGCCATCACAGGGTACGAAGTTGGCAAAGATGCAAGTACAGACAAAACGGTTATAATATACGAACCACCAAGTATGCACAAACCCGAACTCAATGATAAGAAAGATAATGAAATCTATGCAGTCGGATTCATAGCACTTTTTATATTTCTAAAGCTGGGATCCCACGATTGCCGCAATACACCAATTATTGGCTCATTTTATGCCCCAATCGTGTGATTTCACAATACATTGACTCATGCGGCAATAGAGGCCGATATTGTGCTTACTGTGCCCAATCAAATACGGCCCGTGTGCGGCAATCGTGTGATAGCTCGATTGGCAATCATGGGGCAATGAAAATTTCAAAATTGCGGCAATATTTATTGTATTCTTGTGCGGCAATTGAAGTGAACAATACACATCAATATTTAGGCTGTTTATTAATAATTTACTTTTTTGCTTCCTTATGTGTCCAAAAATCACTGAAATTAATATCCTTGTTTTCAGAAGCAACATAATTTTTAATTAAATTTGTATTGGAATTATAATTTTTCTTGAAGTCCGATGACGGAATCTTTGCCGCGATATATACCACCACAAGCAAAACTCATACGAGAAGAATACGAAAGGTATTTTATGTCACCAAATGGCGGACTGCCATGACAGTATAAATTTTTTAAAAAAAAAACTTAAAAGTTCAATACAGCCCACGACAAAGCAGTAGAACCTCAACATTTTGACCAGTCTTGACTATTTTTCTTCTACTTATTTAATCTTCATTATTTTCGTATAAAAGTATAGCTCATTGTCTAACAAAAACTGCATAAATCCAAATTGCAAGCTTTATACAAAAATTATAAAAATTTCTTAAACTTTTGAACACAATCCCACGGTTTTCAAATTGGATTTCTAGAAAAAAAATGGTTATTTAGTTTTGTAGCTCATTAAAATTTAGTACAATAAGGTGGAAATGAGAAGTTGCTAAAAGATCCTGTTTATTTTCAGAATATTTTTAGCTGACGGTATTATGCACTTTCTTCTCTGTAAATTACTTTGTAAACTGCATAACAAAATTTTTTCTAGAAACCCAAATTAAGAACCATTGAATTGTGATCAAAATTTTAAGAAATGTTTATAATTTTTGTATAAAGTTTGAAATTTGTGGTTTTTACTAGACAATGAGCTATGGTTTTATAGGAAAAAATTAACATTAAACAACAGAAGAAAAAAGTGAAGACTGATCAAAATGTTAAGGTGCTATCTTTTGTTGCGAGCTGTACATATAATTATAAAATTTCATTCCAAACATAAATTATGTAAATTCGCAGCTTTCATTTAAACAAACATAACTATTTTGTACCAATTTTACTTGTAATGAATAAAAAAACCTCTACGTAACAAAATTAAAAAGAAAACTGTTGCAACTTCAACTCCACATAGCACGTTGCAGTTATCGTCGAAAAATAAAAAAAACTATACACTCAAACTTCTAAATAAATGCGTGAGTTTTCATTGGACACAAGTTTTTGCTTCTTTGCTTTCAAACAACAAGAAATTTGCACAAAATGAGCCCGCAATATACAAAGCAGATGCAACTGATTTATTTTTTTATTAAGAATACGCCATTTTTACACAACAGAGAAAAAAACAGAATTTAGAAGTCAGTGCAACACACATGGCCACAATTGCCGCATGCTCGAACAATCGTGTGATAAGTTTGGGGCAATTATTGTCACTATATTGCTTTTCGCCAACTTACGGCAATGAGAATTGTTTAAAAAGAGGCAACCGTGTGACTGTACAGAATTTCATTGGGACAATTTTTTTATTGTGCTCCAATACAGCACAATAAAAATTGTTCCAGATTGGTCCATTTGCGGCAATCGTGGGATCTCAGCTTAATACTTGTGGCTATATTAATGGTATTAGAAAAATATTTGAACAGACGACTACGTCTAATACTTGTGGCTATTTTCATGGTATTAGAAAAATATTTGAACAGACGACTACGGTGGATGAGAATTAAAGCACAACGTATATAAACGTTGAGAAAACTGCAGAAGAACACAACACATGCAAATTGGGTGCAATTCTAAACTAGGTTTAAACTAATATATAAATACATTACATATAATTTATTGCATTCATGTTAGTAAGAGTCAAAACGGTAATCAAACCAGCTTGTGGTTAGGCGAAAATTAAATATGGCAAAATGTCTATAAAACTTGTTGATGTAATACAAAATATAATATTAAGGGTTCAGTTTATCAGTAAAATTATTTATATATTTCTTAATTATAAACACAATTTTTGAAAAACATAATTACATAAATCTATGCATACAAATATCCACCAAGAATAAAAACAGGAAAAAAATAAAATAAGAAAATCGAATACTTAATTTTAAACAAGGAGTCAGTTCAAAGCGAAAACAAAATGCCTGAGTTAAGTTTCGAAACAGCTATAAAAGATATTCCAATTTTTTCCGGAAATCATAGACTTGGGAAGCATTTCTAAAAATTATCGAAATAATTTATAACGGTCGAACTGAAAGAGGTAAATTAGCACTGATAGATTTTGTGGTTTGGGTCTCTAGGGAACCATGGGGGGCCTGGGTGGTCGGGTGTTGCATCAAAACATAGTGCGAAAAGTGCAAGTGTTTTTGCGAATAACTCTTAAATTAATTAAAAATCTTAATTTCCATTCTCGGATTGTTATTATTCGCGTTAAAATGCGTCGATTGATACACCTCTTGATTTTTTTCGGTCAATTTTGGCCTGGTTCCGCTGAAGTGCACTTTTACCAAAAACATTATACTTCTTTTCCACATTAATTTGATTTTTGTGAAAACTATAAAAGGTATATGTATAAATATGTATATCAAATTAAATAGAATTAAATTCTCTATAAAATGACATCAAAATTTTCCAAATCCATGAGGAGGTTTTTGAGAAATATTTAATTTTATCTTTGACCTTTAATAATTGTTGTTGTTGTGTCCCGAAAAAAAAATATATATATAGGTGGAAAATGGTCTCTATCGATACAATTTTTTTTTTAATTCGAGAATTGTAGGTTTTGTGCATTTGTTCCAAAACAAAAACAAATTGGCAGAAATTGTTTTGTTTTGCTTTATAATTTTTGGGAATAGTTGTTCAAATGGAACTCGCCAACTGAGGGGTTAAGTTCAATAATATAAACTTTCCTATTCCGAATAAAATTTTCGCCTGGATTAATTAACTTTTCGCTCTAACCTATTGTGAATTAGTGGTGGCAAACTATCGATAGTGGACACCATCGATAGTTAATGCTAGTTTTTTGGGTCACTATCGATTGTGCCGATAGTCATTTTTTCCGATAGTGCGCTTCCATCGATAGTTCCGATAATGCGCTGCCGTCGATAGCCTCGATAGTGTGGATGATTTTTTTAATTTGAATGCAGCAAAAAGACATGTAAAAATTACGTTTGAAGGTAATATGAATTCATTTATTTAAATAATAAATAATATAATAAATTGCAGTTTATAGTTGCTGAAGAATTCCGTTGATTTTTGACAATTTTTTTGCTATCAGTGTCACGCATTTTCTTGCATATAAAAACGAACTTTGTATAGAAGAAAATGCGTGACACTGTTTATTATATATAGATACTAAAATTCAAAGGACTATAAAATTGCTTACCAAACATTTTTCTCAAAATTCTGATTCCAAAGTTTGAAATTTTGGTGGAATGAAGTGAGGAATTTTATTAATTGTTGCACAAAGTTTGAAACTGGGATTTACATGGCTTTCGTTAGACGATAAGCTGGGCTTTTATAAAAAATTAATAAGCTTTAAAGAGAGAGAAGCTAAAAAGAGAAATATGTCGCGTCACTATAAAATGTTCATTAATTTACTAAAATTTTTGTTTATTTACTTATACAACTTTAATATTTTTACTTTTATGATTTTATGTGGAATTTTCTTGTACAAAAAGTTTCATGACTTAAGCTCTAGTTTTCCGTAAAAGTTATTACCAGGGAACGGATTTTATGGAAGTTGCCTTTTTTTCTGCTAAAGAGATAGAGTATATTCGATTAAGAATGTCCACGATTTAGCCTTCCCTGATTCCATATATACACATTTGATGATGCCTTTTTTGCCTTTTTTAAGATATTTGCCTTTTTTTGCCTTTTCTACCTTTAAAAAAGTGATTATAGCATTTACAATTTTTTTTTTTAAGATTAAAAAATATACACATGCCCATGCGGCTTATAGAAACGCAGGGACCTCTTGCCAAAATCGAATGAAAATGCTGCCAGAAAACTGCATATTGTGGTTCAATGTTACTACAACTATACAGATTAAATAAACTCGAAAGGATAAAATAGTCAAAGATTCAAAGTACAAATTTTTCATATATGAAACTAGTTCATAGTTTTTCTCTTTTTACTTGTAATATAAACATTTCTAAAATAAATGTATTTTTTGATTGTTCTGTATTTTCTGTCTTTTCATTGCCTTATTTTGCTTTTTTTGCAATACCTAGTGCCTTTTTCGCTATTTTGTTTTGCCTTTTTTGCAATACCTAGGCCTGCCTTTTTCGCTATTTTATTTTGCCTTTTCCAGCCTATTTCGTTATTTTATTTTGCCTTTTTTATAGGTTTTTAGGTCCTAAAAGTCCTTTCCCTGGTTATTACATATACTGAAACACATGTAAAATAAACATATCTATAACAAACACGTTACCTTTTACATTGTGAGTTAGCTATTTGTCAATATTTTGTTACACTATCCACACGAGTATTATACAAAATTTCACACAAACGCGTTTCAACATAGATATGGTACATAAAAATCATGCATAGATATGGCAATTCCTCGATAGTGTCGAACTTCAAACATGCCTGATAGTGGTCGCCATCAATAGTTGCGATAGTGATGTCCCATCTCAGAGTGTCCAGATTTGGCGATTTCGCGCCGATTTGGCGATTTTTTTTTGGATATTTGCGCGTAAAAATTTAGGAAATCGCCATTGGCAATTTTTTGCGATTTTTTCTCCTTCAAATAAATTTTTCCGAATTATAAAAATATACAAAACTTAGTTTTCCACGATAATTTTACAGAAGAGGCTAATGAACTGCGTGATAAACTTGACTTAACAATCATATTAAAAGACTGTCAAAAAATTTTGATCACCCTAATCGAAGAACTTTTGAAACGATTACCTAGTCAATTAAATACTTTTAAAAAAGCTTTGATTTTGTCACCAAAAAAGTGCGTGAAGGGAAGAAAAGCAGCGGAAACTGAATATTTAAATCTTTTAACTTTCCCACGGAATAACTTTTCTCAGAACCATTCCATCCGACTCTGCAGAATTTTGGATAATTGCTTACGGAGTGAAAACCGCAACAGGCAATAAAATGTTTGGAAATATAAGTAAATTCATTTTATTATCCTTGCCGCACTCACATGCTTTGTTGACAAAGCACAACAAAAACTAAGATTCGAAATAGGATGATGTTGGAAAGCCTTAATTCAATAGTTCGAATAAAGTGTTATATGAAGGATAATAGTTTCTGCTGCAAAACGTTTCCAATATCAAACAGTATGTTAGGTTGAGTAGCTCAATATATGACAACAACAGAACTGTAAATCATTCAGACACTATAGGTGATTTTAAAGAAATTGTGGAAATAGCTGATCTCGCCTTATTATAGGTTGTTATTTAATTTTTAGCGCCGAGCTCTTAAAAGCGGATTGTGCGATTAATCAATTAATATGAGTTATAATAAATTGCAATCCTATTGCAAAATGTGTTGAAACAAATATTTTTAAAAAGTATGCGTATTTTTAAAGAAAATTGTTTGTACATCACTATTATATAAGTGATTTGTGTTATTTATTATTATTCCTTAATTAGGCGCATAAAGAAAATCACACAATTAGTCGCATGGGGTCCCCAGTGACCCCAATAAAAGTGTTGAAAAGAGTTTTCAAAATAAAAATAGGAAGTGCGTATTAACAAAAATATTAAACTACTCTATTATCATTAACTTAAAAAAGAAAATCATAATTTCGACTTCAAACTTAAAAAAAAATTTAAAACTTACTTCCGCGAAAAAATGTTACGTTAGTAGGCGCATGGGGTCAGCACTCAA
This sequence comes from Rhagoletis zephyria, assembly GCF_001687245.7. Lineage (NCBI taxonomy): Eukaryota > Metazoa > Arthropoda > Insecta > Diptera > Tephritidae > Rhagoletis > Rhagoletis zephyria. The sequence continues at coordinate 163,022 of NW_016157871.1, forward strand.
GCGAGTAGCGACACATGTGCTAACTAAATAAATAAAACGAAATGTATTTTGTCATAAATATTAAAGCTCTTTATTATAGTTAACTTTAAGAAAGAAAAGCATAACTTTGACTTCAAACATAGATACAAGAATAAAAACTAAAAAATGTTACATAAGTGGTCGCATGGGGTCAGGGCTTAAAAGAGTAGCGACCTATGTGACCACGCCGATGTTCTGGCCGTGACTTATTTACGTACCCCACGGGAGTTAGGAAGCTAGACAGAGCGCGAGCACGCTCCAAGCACTCCAAGACATTTTTTTTCAACTTGAAATGACCTTGACCCCATGCGCCTAATTAAGGGTTAAATGTATTATATTCGTTTTTGGTTTTAAAAACTATATTATAACAAGATCTCATTTGTAAAATAAAAGATTTGTTAAATCGATTTCATGAATTTTATTTAAAAAAAAAATTGGCGATTTTTTTCAGAAATTGCGTTTTTTTAACAATCTGGACACTCTGTGTCCCATCGGTACTATCGATAGTGACATCGATAGTTTGCCACCACTATTGTGAATGTTTTCACCCTACATTTTTCGCATGTTCGAAATTTTCCGCCTTATTGAGAATAGAAAAATTTTGCCGAAATTTTGACATTCCGTCATTTCTTCGTCACCAGTTTTTCAATACCAATTTTAACTTGGACTGCGTTCATATTGAGACTGTGACGGCAGCATAGTTCGGTCGTGTTTTCTATCGCTCTGTGTTTATTTTCATTTATCTCGCAATAATGTCTTTATGTACTAATTGTACGGCCCATTGTGGGCTGAAAGAAAAAATCTTAAACGCGTTTTCGGATTTGGAAAAATTAAAAAGCATTTTTATCGCATTAATTGAACCAGCAAATGATAATTCTATTTCGCCGGCTCCTGCTACTAGTGGAAACAAAAGCACGACGCGTTCGCAAGCAAAAGCTAGTGATAGTGTTGTTGCTCAGCCTGGTAAATTGCCAAAGCGCGCATTCACTGCGCCATCTAATGATGCCGTTGCTGACTCTAATACCGTGGCAGTACGAAAAAGTTCTGAAATGCATTGTGTTTCTGATGCGCCGGGTATAAATACTGGTTATACCGCTCTTGATGTAGTTGATACTAATACCGGTTTTTCAACTACTCCTAGTAGTAATACCGGTTTTTCTGCTGCTGTTGCTTTTACTCGCTCGCCAACTACTCTTGGTAATAACATCGGTTTTTCTGCTTCATCTCTTCCGCCTGCTTGTACTTCTCCCTGTTCACCAACTGCTGGCCCCGCTAACGCTGTGCCTACGTATGCCGCTGCTGCGGCTTTGGCGAACAATGCTAGGTAGACCAACGCACAAGCGAAAAACGCAACTAACAATGCGCAAGCAAATAATGCACAGTGGTCCGCTATGGATAAAAAGCGTACTCATAAGAGACATAGGCGGTGTGTATTTGGGTCAAATGAGAACTCGGAGCTGGGAGTTGTTGTTCGCCGCAAATGGCTGCACTTATCATCGTTTTTGCCTACTGTAAGGACTGATGACATCATTGGCTATGTGGCTAAATATGCAGCTATCGATAAGAAGACAATTGTATGCTATAAACTGGTCAAAAAGGATTCTGATTTGGAAACTATTAAGCACATTAATTTCAAGCTTGGAGTTTCAGAATCTGACTACTCAAAAATTCTGTCATCGGATATTTGGCCCTCCAACGTTGCTGTCCGGCCTTTTGATTTTTTCCAAAAAGATGCCCGGCCGCAGCCCAAGAAGTAAAAAGTCATTCCACCTCTGGTGATCGGAAAATAAGTATCTATCACCAAAATACTTCGGGACTCAGGACAAAATCCGAATCTGTCTACATTCTCAGCTCACAATTGGATTATGGCTGCTTCGTTCTGACAGAAACCTGGCTGAATGCTAACTTTTTCGATGCGGAGTTCTTTAATCCAGCTCTCTTTGACGTTTTTCGCAAAGACAGAGATTTTGCTAAAACTGGTGTTAGTAGGGGTAGTGGTGTACTGATAGCTGCGCGCAGATATCTTCGAGCTTCTTTTTATCCGCTGCTAGATGCCAACTCCCTGTTGGACCAGCTTTGTGTAAAATTACATAGCACCTGTGGTGTGCTGTACATTTGTGTGCCCTAAATTCCGCCGGGCAGCTGTGATGTCATATACAAAGTATATTGTCAACATATACTGGCACTCCACGAGAAAATTGGAAACAGCCAACTTTGTGTTTTAGGTGACTTTAATTTATGTAATATTTCCTGGAGCTTTATTGATAACAATATTTTCCTCACCCCATCAAATGTTACTACTTTATCTGAATCATATTTAATTGATAATTTATTATGTATTGAATTATTTCAAATCAATGGTTTTTTTAATGAGTTAAACCGAATTTTAGATTTAATATTTATTAGCTCTAATATAAATTTCAAGCTCTCTCATGCGGCCAGTTACATCTCCCCTCCAAATCAGCATCATAGCCCTATGGTTTTGGAGTTTGAATTTTACCAATATTTTGAATTACCGACTGATAGTCAGACGGTTGCTTTTAACTACTCTTGTTGTAATTTTGCTGAATTGAATAATTTGTTTGATTTGGATTGGTCCCAGCTCTTTGGAAATGTGGATGTAACTGGTTGCTACGATATTTTTAAGTCTAAACTTTGTGATATTTGTGTGGGTCACATCCCAATTCTTAATTCGAAAACCGCTAAGCGTCCATGGTTTACTAAAGAACTCAAACGTATAAGCAATAAGAAGAATAAGTTCTACAAAAGACAAAAGCATTCCAACGATGTTAATTTGCGTGAACGTTACGTGTTTTATAGAGCTGAATTTAACAGGCTCAATAAATCTTTGTATAGGAATTATATTCGCGGCGTAGAAAGCAATATTAAATCTAACCCCAAGTTCTTCTGGAGTTATATTAAATCAAAGAAAAATTGCTCTAATATACCTGCATCGGTCCAGCTTAACGGGGTGTCAGCCAACTCCATCTCCGAAGCTGTTAATCTTTTTGTTGATTTTTTTTCTTCCAACTTTATTTCAGGTAATTCTGATAATGATTTTATTCTTTTGTTTGTTATTCTTTTGTCAAATTTAGATACTCCCATTAACTTCGGGAAATTAAAGTTGACAGACGAGGATGTAGCTAATGGCATTAACCAGCTTAAACTATCCACTAACACTGATGTAGACGGCCTCTCGGTTATTTTATTTAAAAGTTGTCCTTCACTAATTGCGCCTTTGAGGCACATTTTTAACATGTCTCTATCTGCCGGAGTTTTCCTCGATGACTGGAAATTGACTTTTATTACGCCAATTCTTAAAAGTGGTAACAAAAATTGTATTGAGAATTATAGGCCGATTTCTAAGCTTACCACTGTCTCAAAACTGTTTGAGTCCATAGTAAAAGATAAAATTTACTTTGCTGTTAAACATTTATTATGTCCCAACCAACATGGGTTCGTGCCGGGCAGATCTACGTTAACCAATTTAGCTCCTTTTACAGAGGACTGTTTGGAAACCTTTCAAAAGGGATTCCAAATTGACGCTATATATACCGATTTCTCTAAGGCTTTTGACAGGGTGCCTCATCGAATATTGATAGCTAAACTTGAAGGCCTGGGCTTTCATTCAGAGTTTCTGAAGTGGATCACATCCTATCTGTATAACAGACGCTGTGTTGTTCGTTTTGATAATGTATCGTCTTATTCTTTTGTCTCCTCCTCTGGTGTTCCCCAGGGTAGTGTCTTAGGTCCGTTATTATTTGTTATCTTTATTAATGATATATCTTCCTGTTTCTCAAAGTGTAAGTTTCCTCTATATGCGGATGACCTGAAGATATACTATGAAATTAAAAATAGAGAAGACTCATTGATTCTCCAGGGTGAGCTTGATAATTTGTACTGTTGGTGTGCGCGTAATCGTTTGTCCCTCAATATTGGTAAATGTCATTATACCTCTTTTGCAAAAGTGATTAGTATTGTTCCAAACTCTTACTGTTTTTCGAATGTCCCGCTAAAATCAATTACTGATTTTAAAGACTTGGGTGTTTATTTTGACTCCAAGCTCACCTTCACCACCCACATGAACTTTATTGTTTCTAAATCATTCGCGATGTTGGCCTTTATTCGTCGCAACTGCTCGTCATTTTCCGATCCTTATACTCTCAAACTGTTGTATTCGTCTTTAGTTCGGTCGAGGTTAGAATACGCTGTATTTGTTTGGAGACCTTTTCATACAGTTCATGTGAACAGATTGGAGTCTGTTCAGAGGGCTTTTATACGCTTTTCTTTGCGTCCGTTGAAATTTGTAGACCCTATTCCGTCCTATCGTTCTCGTTGTTTGTTGATAAATCTCATGTCCTTAGAGTCCAGGCGTACTTTGTTATCGATGTGCTTTGTCTTTGACATAATTGTAGGCTCTATAGATTGCTCGCACCTCCTTATGAAAATTCGTTTTAATGTTCCCTCACGTATTCTTCGTTGTAATGAATTATTTTTTGTGGGTGTTGTTAAAACTGTTTATGGTATGAATGCTCCTTTAAGGAGGACTCTCTCCCAATTTAATGCTTATTCTTCATCTTTAGACTTCGATTTTTCTTACTCAAAGTTTACTTTTAAGAATTTACTCATAAGGCACTTGTCATAAAGGTTTCCCTTATTCTATGTATATATTTGTCATATAGTCTGTAAGCGTCCTGTTTGTTGATAATAATAATAATAATAATAATAATATTAAAAGGCTGTCTGACATTTGATTGGATAATCTGTATATTCTAAAACAAGGCGCTTATTCACAGCGATGTACAAATCTTACAGAGATACATCAAATTAAAGGGCTCGATCTCAAATTTTGCACAAACTTTTCAGATTTAAAATTAGTTGAACCGCTTTTAAAATATTTGCGTCGAAAGATTTAAAAATTTTTACATTGAGCAAAGCATTGCCACGTTCATTTCGATAGGCAGCGTCTCTACGGGACATAAGAGAATGAAAAATTGTTCCATTTATTCGCTTCCATCCCTGTTTTTGTTTCGTATCGAGCACGTTCGTGCGAATGTAGGCAGCGATATAGCGGAAGATCTGCAAAACAAAAATGTTGCTTTTGTCTCTGTACACACACCCAAGGCCAGATTTAAGCTCAGACATAGGCATTAGCCTAGGGGCCCGTGCCACATGAACAAAAAAAAATTATATATTTACAATTTTTGAGAAACGTAGCAGGCACTCAAGGCCAGTCAATGAAACACATGCTTATGTAGTTCATTTTCTACCCTAATCGAAGGGGATTCACATTGAAGTTCACGTTGAAGTACAACATTCCAGCGAAAACGACATCTCAGATAAAAAAATAAATTACATGAACTGTTTTTAAATTGGGAAAAAACAGTAAAGCAGGTAGAATAAATCTTTAGAAATAAATTCTTATTCATTTATTTTTCACTATTTTTTCTATTTTATTATTATAAATGCATATATAATATACTGTAATATGTTTGCATCATCGTATATACTTACAAGTATGGAATCCTATGCCCCTTTTTGTCTATTCTCTTTCTAACAGCGGACGTGCCTGCCAAACAGCGGACTTGCCTGCCAAACTGAAAAGCATGATGGCGGCAGCGTTTGACAGGCACGTTCGACGATGCGAATGAGAATGAAGGAATTATGAAGTAGCAGGCTGTCGAACCAAAACGAATTTCAAAATGCGAATGACTTCAAAATGAAAGAAATGCAAATAGCGAAATGTCGAAATGCTTATGAAGAAATGCTTAGAAGAAAAAGATGACAGGCACGTGTTCAAGGGTTTCGTGCAACCAAAAGAGTTGTTGTGTTGCGCCATTCAATATTAAAAAAATTTTAATGTGGTTAAATACGCTTTTTTATTAGGTTGAAAAAACTACATATTCCGCCAGCCAAAAGTGTAAATCTTGCTATAAGATTTATTTATAAAAACGGTATATGCTTATGGCCTTATTCATAAAAAATAAAATAGATTTAAAGAGCTCTCTCTATACAGTAACATTAAAAAAATAGATTTGTTTACTTTTTAAGAATTTTGGTATAATATTTAACTTAAATTTTTGTGCACCCATCTCTTATTCTCTTGATTACTCTCAAATTTTTCTTTTCCTTAATACTCATTTGACTGAGTTTCAATTACACCCAGTAAAAATCATGATAAAAACATTAGAAAGTAGAACCATTCTCTCAATTAGTCGGCCATGATTTTTTTCTGACGTTTGCAAACATTTTAAATTCATATAAACTTGAAAATAAAAAAATGAAATTGTTCACAATTGTTGTTGTTTGAGATTAAAAATGAGAATGTGTGTGTGAGCTTGAGTTCGAATTTTAAAATTACATTGCTGGCAAACACCAAACTGTCTCTCAATGATTTTACCTTGTAATGTTTTTATCATGGTAAAAATCAAAATATTTTATAAGAAATTTGTTGACCGTTTTACAACGGCATTTACAGCTTTTTTTGTTCAAATTGAAAAGATTTCCTCCTTCGCACACTTCTCTCATGCTTTTTTATCGTAGTTGTTATTCTGTTGACATCTAAATTGCCATACATTTTATGTCGTTGCCAATACATTGTTTTACGGCATTTACTCTGTGAACTTTTTTAACTACATTCATAAAAATATTATTAATTTTGGTTTATAATTTTTTTCCGTCTTGCTATTGCTGAATATCAAAAAGAAATTAATAAATAATAAAAAGTTAGTTACAATTTTAGTGAATGGTTCTTGCAAATAATAGTATATTGTGGTTGAAATGACTTGATCGCCGGCAGGAACTAATCAACTTTTTTGGCAAAACCAAAGCAGACGGGAAGGAAAAATAGTTGTTCATTAACGATTTGTCCGAAATAACGTTCTTGAAACGCGCTACTGCTCACTAAATTTGTAAAAATCAAAATTTTTTCACTTAATTGTTATATTTTTCTTCATTGTGGTAAATTTCCACATCATCACAGCAGCTGGCTGTCAAACCGAAACCAAAAAAAGATACGAGAATATTCAGGGCGCAATCTACTTTTCTATGGTTATTGTACTGCTACTTTGAATTTCTCAATTTTGACAATTCTGATCTAAAAGTAAACGAAACCTCAGAAACTTTAAATGCACTGCAATTCACTAATACCTACTTCCGCAAAACTCTCCATTTTTCGTATTTTCCTTGTTAAAAGTTATTTTAAATCATATATTTTTATCACCTTATTCATAAAAAAATAAAAATTTTAAAAAGCTTTTTAAATTGCCGTTTGCAAACATTTTTCAATTTATAAACCTTTTTTAAAGCTACTTTAGTTTTTAATAATAAGGCTATAAGAATTTAGCACAATTAAAACACGTTCCTATCGAAAAATGTATTAATAAGAAAACTGGCTGTTCTCACATTTTCTTTCAACATCCAATTCGACTGTGTTTACTTTTTGTACAGATATGTCATCTCCGCCACGACGGCGCAATCTTGTTTCTATCTTTCTTGTCAAATATGCATTATCTATATCTAACTGTCATACTACTATTAATGGTAACCATATTCATTAAAATCGTTTCAATTCGTAATAAAAGTAGTTTACATACTTCTAGTCTAAATATATTTTTTAATGTAAACTAGCTTTTTTAATTCTAAAATAAATCAACAATCTCAAGATTTATAAAAAATTTGTCTTTAAAAAATACGTTCCAAAGCATCGCTGTTGATATCACAATTCAAATGCAAATTAGAATAGAAATTTTGATGCAAAAGATTTTCCCGGTATTCATCATACAAATTTATCACCTTACTTGTCCGTATTTCGCTCTGGAAAGAAATATATTTTAATTTATATGTTTTCTGTTTTTGTTATTTTTATGGCCTTATAACAAT
>NW_016157871.1:170945-171659 GCF_001687245.7 Rhagoletis zephyria
AAAGCAATATTAAATCTAATCCCAAGTTCTTCTGGAGTTATATTAAATCAAAGAAAAATTGCTCTAATATACCTGCATCGGTCCAGCTTAACGGGGTGTCAGCCAACTCCATCTCCGAAGCTGTTAATCTTTTTGTTGATTTTTTTTCTTCCAACTTTATTTCAGGTAATTCTGATAATGATTTTATTCTTTTGTTTGTTATTCTTTTGTCAAATTTAGATACTCCCATTAACTTCGGGAAATTAAAGTTGACAGACGAGGATGTAGCTAATGGCATTAACCAGCTTAAACTATCCACTAACACTGATGTAGACGGCCTCTCGGTTATTTTATTTAAAAGTTGTCCTTCACTAATTGCGCCTTTGAGGCACATTTTTAACATGTCTCTATCTGCCGGAGTTTTCCTCGATGACTGGAAATTGACTTTTATTACGCCAATTCTTAAAAGTGGTAACAAAAATTGTATTGAGAATTATAGGCCGATTTCTAAGCTTACCACTGTCTCAAAACTGTTTGAGTCCATAGTAAAAGATAAAATTTACTTTGCTGTTAAACATTTATTATGTCCCAACCAACATGGGTTCGTGCCGGGCAGATCTACGTTAACCAATTTAGCTCCTTTTACAGAGGACTGTTTGGAAACCTTTCAAAAGGGATTCCAAATTGACGCTATATATACCGATTTCTCTAAGGCTTTTGACAGGGTGCCTCATC
>NW_016157871.1:171669-175415 GCF_001687245.7 Rhagoletis zephyria
CGTTGAAATTTGTAGACCCTATTCCGTCCTATCGTTCTCGTTGTTTGTTGATAAATCTCATGTCCTTAGAGTCCAGGCGTACTTTGTTATCGATGTGCTTTGTCTTTGACATAATTGTAGGCTCTATAGATTGCTCGCACCTCCTTATGAAAATTCGTTTTAATGTTCCCTCACGTATTCTTCGTTGTAATGAATTATTTTTTGTGGGTGTTGTTAAAACTGTTTATGGTATGAATGCTCCTTTAAGGAGGACTCTCTCCCAATTTAATGCTTATTCTTCATCTTTAGACTTCGATTTTTCTTACTCAAAGTTTACTTTTAAGAATTTACTCATAAGGCACTTGTCATAAAGGTTTCCCTTATTCTATGTATATATTTGTCATATAGTCTGTAAGCGTCCTGTTTGTTGATAATAATAATAATAATAATAATAATATTAAAAGGCTGTCTGACATTTGATTGGATAATCTGTATATTCTAAAACAAGGCGCTTATTCACAGCGATGTACAAATCTTACAGAGATACATCAAATTAAAGGGCTCGATCTCAAATTTTGCACAAACTTTTCAGATTTAAAATTAGTTGAACCGCTTTTAAAATATTTGCGTCGAAAGATTTAAAAATTTTTACATTGAGCAAAGCATTGCCACGTTCATTTCGATAGGCAGCGTCTCTACGGGACATAAGAGAATGAAAAATTGTTCCATTTATTCGCTTCCATCCCTGTTTTTGTTTCGTATCGAGCACGTTCGTGCGAATGTAGGCAGCGATATAGCGGAAGATCTGCAAAACAAAAATGTTGCTTTTGTCTCTGTACACACACCCAAGGCCAGATTTAAGCTCAGACATAGGCATTAGCCTAGGGGCCCGTGCCACATGAACAAAAAAAAATTATATATTTACAATTTTTGAGAAACGTAGCAGGCACTCAAGGCCAGTCAATGAAACACATGCTTATGTAGTTCATTTTCTACCCTAATCGAAGGGGATTCACATTGAAGTTCACGTTGAAGTACAACATTCCAGCGAAAACGACATCTCAGATAAAAAAATAAATTACATGAACTGTTTTTAAATTGGGAAAAAACAGTAAAGCAGGTAGAATAAATCTTTAGAAATAAATTCTTATTCATTTATTTTTCACTATTTTTTCTATTTTATTATTATAAATGCATATATAATATACTGTAATATGTTTGCATCATCGTATATACTTACAAGTATGGAATCCTATGCCCCTTTTTGTCTATTCTCTTTCTAACAGCGGACGTGCCTGCCAAACAGCGGACTTGCCTGCCAAACTGAAAAGCATGATGGCGGCAGCGTTTGACAGGCACGTTCGACGATGCGAATGAGAATGAAGGAATTATGAAGTAGCAGGCTGTCGAACCAAAACGAATTTCAAAATGCGAATGACTTCAAAATGAAAGAAATGCAAATAGCGAAATGTCGAAATGCTTATGAAGAAATGCTTAGAAGAAAAAGATGACAGGCACGTGTTCAAGGGTTTCGTGCAACCAAAAGAGTTGTTGTGTTGCGCCATTCAATATTAAAAAAATTTTAATGTGGTTAAATACGCTTTTTTATTAGGTTGAAAAAACTACATATTCCGCCAGCCAAAAGTGTAAATCTTGCTATAAGATTTATTTATAAAAACGGTATATGCTTATGGCCTTATTCATAAAAAATAAAATAGATTTAAAGAGCTCTCTCTATACAGTAACATTAAAAAAATAGATTTGTTTACTTTTTAAGAATTTTGGTATAATATTTAACTTAAATTTTTGTGCACCCATCTCTTATTCTCTTGATTACTCTCAAATTTTTCTTTTCCTTAATACTCATTTGACTGAGTTTCAATTACACCCAGTAAAAATCATGATAAAAACATTAGAAAGTAGAACCATTCTCTCAATTAGTCGGCCATGATTTTTTTCTGACGTTTGCAAACATTTTAAATTCATATAAACTTGAAAATAAAAAAATGAAATTGTTCACAATTGTTGTTGTTTGAGATTAAAAATGAGAATGTGTGTGTGAGCTTGAGTTCGAATTTTAAAATTACATTGCTGGCAAACACCAAACTGTCTCTCAATGATTTTACCTTGTAATGTTTTTATCATGGTAAAAATCAAAATATTTTATAAGAAATTTGTTGACCGTTTTACAACGGCATTTACAGCTTTTTTTGTTCAAATTGAAAAGATTTCCTCCTTCGCACACTTCTCTCATGCTTTTTTATCGTAGTTGTTATTCTGTTGACATCTAAATTGCCATACATTTTATGTCGTTGCCAATACATTGTTTTACGGCATTTACTCTGTGAACTTTTTTAACTACATTCATAAAAATATTATTAATTTTGGTTTATAATTTTTTTCCGTCTTGCTATTGCTGAATATCAAAAAGAAATTAATAAATAATAAAAAGTTAGTTACAATTTTAGTGAATGGTTCTTGCAAATAATAGTATATTGTGGTTGAAATGACTTGATCGCCGGCAGGAACTAATCAACTTTTTTGGCAAAACCAAAGCAGACGGGAAGGAAAAATAGTTGTTCATTAACGATTTGTCCGAAATAACGTTCTTGAAACGCGCTACTGCTCACTAAATTTGTAAAAATCAAAATTTTTTCACTTAATTGTTATATTTTTCTTCATTGTGGTAAATTTCCACATCATCACAGCAGCTGGCTGTCAAACCGAAACCAAAAAAAGATACGAGAATATTCAGGGCGCAATCTACTTTTCTATGGTTATTGTACTGCTACTTTGAATTTCTCAATTTTGACAATTCTGATCTAAAAGTAAACGAAACCTCAGAAACTTTAAATGCACTGCAATTCACTAATACCTACTTCCGCAAAACTCTCCATTTTTCGTATTTTCCTTGTTAAAAGTTATTTTAAATCATATATTTTTATCACCTTATTCATAAAAAAATAAAAATTTTAAAAAGCTTTTTAAATTGCCGTTTGCAAACATTTTTCAATTTATAAACCTTTTTTAAAGCTACTTTAGTTTTTAATAATAAGGCTATAAGAATTTAGCACAATTAAAACACGTTCCTATCGAAAAATGTATTAATAAGAAAACTGGCTGTTCTCACATTTTCTTTCAACATCCAATTCGACTGTGTTTACTTTTTGTACAGATATGTCATCTCCGCCACGACGGCGCAATCTTGTTTCTATCTTTCTTGTCAAATATGCATTATCTATATCTAACTGTCATACTACTATTAATGGTAACCATATTCATTAAAATCGTTTCAATTCGTAATAAAAGTAGTTTACATACTTCTAGTCTAAATATATTTTTTAATGTAAACTAGCTTTTTTAATTCTAAAATAAATCAACAATCTCAAGATTTATAAAAAATTTGTCTTTAAAAAATACGTTCCAAAGCATCGCTGTTGATATCACAATTCAAATGCAAATTAGAATAGAAATTTTGATGCAAAAGATTTTCCCGGTATTCATCATACAAATTTATCACCTTACTTGTCCGTATTTCGCTCTGGAAAGAAATATATTTTAATTTATATGTTTTCTGTTTTTGTTATTTTTATGGCCTTATAACAATTATATTCAACAATTTTTATGAGCCTGAGGCCGTTTTTAGTGAAAACTTTATTGTGGAAAAGCAACAATAATTTGAAAAAATGGTAGAAGTGATAGCTATTTCGGAAATCACCACATTTCCTCATCAGACTTCTTTCAGTAGGATTCGAACCGACGATCCC
>NW_016157871.1:180348-185825 GCF_001687245.7 Rhagoletis zephyria
ATGTCCTTGAACAACAGGCCACAAATAAATTTTTTCACCAAGGACTATATTTCATTCAGGTATACAGCATAACTGCTACAAGTAGAAAACTATTTTGGGGGTGTTAGCAAGTGCTTACTTGTTTTTTGTTTCTGCGGCACAAACGATTATAATATCTTCGTTACTTACTTTTCTCTGTAAAGACAAAATACATGCATATGTACATACATACATAAATGCATATATACATAAATACGTACATACAAACACATATAAATATGCATGTTATATGTGTACACATGTATGAATATAACTCTAAAAAATAATTCATTCCATAATCTATGCTTATGTATGTAATAAATTTGATTTGTTCTTGTAAATGCTGTCCTAATATAATACTTTACATATATATATGCATATGTACATACAATTATTAACATACTTTCGTACATAATCTATTAACATATATTCCCACATTTTTATGCACAAAAATGCATGTGTTGTATAGTAGACTCGGAGCGCTCGCTCGTCGCTCACTCGTCTTTCCTAGCAGAGTGAGTATGCAGACATCTACTCACCTCGCACTGCGAGCGAGGCAACACACAACAGCCTCGCTCGTTTAATAGGAGCGCGAGCAAACAAGCAGCGCTCGCTCGTTTGGCGAGCGAGCCAAACTTCTCGTGCCTCGCCTCATTGCTGCTACGAGTACGAGCTGCGAGCGCCTCGTTGTCTGCGAGGCATTGAGTAGGAGTTTGCTCGCTCGCTCGCTCAAACTCCGAGTTTTTGCCCACCCTGGTTTGCAGTGACTCAAACAAATGTTCTCATGTTGATTTTCTTTACAAATTACAATGTTTTTTAAGTCAAAATTTGTCATTTTTTATATTGTTCATGCTTTAACAAAACCAAACGTATACATCGCGTTTCATAACTATAAATGCACTACAAATTGATTAGTTTGCACCCATTATTTTTTTTTATATTTAATTTAAGTTTTTTATAAAGATAAAATGTATTCTTTAATAAAAATCGTATAAATCCATGTTACTAACCTAATGCAATATTTAAAAAAATTCAACATACTGTCTTAAAAAATTCGAGCCTTTGATTAAATTTTTTAGAAAAAGTTGAGTATGTAGCTTTACAGCCCATTCAGTTTTAGTATAATAAAGTGCGAGTTTGAAGTGGCTAGGGCTTACTGTTGATTTTTAGTAATTTTTTTGCTGGCAGTGTAGTGAATTTTTTCCATGCAAAGTATGTGCGATCATCAACCAAAAGAATTGCCAAAAATCAACGGAAATCACTAGCCGCTTCAAACTTGCACTGGCACACTTACTAAAATTGAATGGGCTGAAATCCTGCATACTGTACATTTTTCAAAAAATCTAATTAAAGGCTTGCAATTTTTAAGAAAGTTTGTTGAATTATTTTAAATACTGTATTAGGTAAAAAACCTGGATTAATACGGCTTTTGTTAAAAAATAAACTATATTTTTATTACAAAAATAACTAAAATTTAATAACAAAAATATAAATGGTTCAAGCTTGTGAATATGTAGAGCGCTAATACCATGACACGGGGTGTATGTTTGTATATAAGTCAAAGTTTCAAGCTTTGTACAAAATTCAAAACGTTTTCATCAAAGTTTCGAACGTTTTAATTTTAATTCCTAGAACAGTTTTAGATATGCAGTTTTATAGCTCATCAACTTTTAATATAATAAGGGGCAAGTTTTAAGCGTCTAAAAAATCGCGATCATTTTTAATATTTTTTTTGCTGACGGATTTTTCCACTTTTATCCATATGTATAAACAGGAATTAGTTATGGAATATAATGCTCAAGACCGTTCGCAAACAAAATTTCCAAAAATCAAAGTCAGTTTCTTTGATTTGTACTTGTTATAAAACCAAAAATCTCAAAAACCGTCAGCATTCAAAATTATTAAAATACAGAGTGATATTTAGCCGCTTAAAATTTTAAAAAATATGTTGAATTTTGTATAAAGTTTGAAATATTGATTTATATGGTTTTAGTTAAAGCCTGAATAATACAAAAAAATAATAATAACCAAAAACTGTTCACTTGAAAAACATTAAAAAATATCAACATGTGAACAGTTGTTTGAGTCACGGTGTACGTATGTGCAAGTTAAGTTTTGATTAAGCAAGTATGTAGCATTATTAAAAGACACACTCAGACAAAAGTTTGTAAGAAAAGTTATGATACAACTAGCTATACCCTGCCACGCTTTGCTGTGGCATATTCCTGTTACATGGATGATAAATTATTAACGAAACAAAGCATACGTTTCATATGAGTTTGATTTTGTAATAAGTACTTGTGTGCACACAATATTCGTCGTGTTTCCATTCTCTGCATTGATATCAAGGATATCTGGTTTGCCGACACGGGAACACGCAACATCTAAGAACCAATCCGCATATCACTCTAAACCATACTTTTCCAAAGGATAACCATGAGCAATAGTGATTGTGATTCCGAATGTCAATCGAATTCGGAACTGCAATCTTTTAAATTGAAATGGTGTATCGGTCGGAATCATGGGAATGCTTCACCTTTGAAAGGCCACGTAAAAATCTTTACTTACACTACGTTCTTCATCAATTTCTTAACTGCGAGTCGCGTACTGTTGCGGAGTTTTAGCTGATTAATATTCCGCAACGTTATAATTGGTACACCTATTTTCAATTCAGTATGTGGGGTCATCCCTGGAAGATCAATCGATTTCAAAAATTCCGTTGGATAATTAACTGATTCGTCTTCTTCCACAACGGTGTTTATCGACGCATATGTTATTGTTTAAGCGACTTATGCATTTCCCGCTTAAACAAAGAATAGCCAACATACAGACGCACTTGTTTTTAAAGGCACTTCGCTCGTGTTTAATTGGGTATGCATTTTTTATGCAATTCTCAAATATCTCTTCGCTGAACTTAGTGAAGTGATAAGTCGCTGGCATTTTCAGCTATGGTCAACGCTAACCCAGCTTGGCTATCACACGGTGCTTTGAGCATCACCCACACTCCACTCCCGGAGTAAGTTTTGGCATGGTATTAAGCTACTGCTTACAAACCACACTGGGGCTCTGCACGAATGCATCCCTGGATAAATCCCAGCTCATTGCCCAGCAGCCTAAGGCAGCTAGAGCACGACTCCTCCAATGGAGTCCCACAATGTATACACGGTGAAACGGTCACATCTTGCGCTACCGCTTCATCAGCCTACCCACATATCTCTCTTTCTCTCTCGCATATCAGGTATATGAAGTGCGTGGCTGACTTCATGTGCACCTATAAACCATACGGACTCATTGAGCTCGATACACAAACACTCGCAAAGGTAATGCCTAACTCCTCATCTACTCTAACTCGGTGAACGGATGTTACGATTTGAGTCCTGGTCTCCCGCTCTCCCTCAGCTAAACAGTTGTCACTTTGAATGCCGGATTGAATAACATTAGTGGTGTTCACTAAAGAGAGCTAGTGGCCTGGCAGTCTGGTAAAAGAGCAGACCAGCTCAAGCAACGACTGTCGTCAATACCACTCTTATTTAGTTGATATACATCCTTATTCTTCGCAGCAAGAATAGCTCGTTCACTGATCCTGTTATTAATTTTCTTAATTAAGAAACATTCTTTCCATCAGTTCTCCTTTTGATGTTCCTTAGTCACAAAAATTATCAGGCAATACAATTCGTCTTAATCTCTCGTTAGTTTGCAGCTTTCCGTTCCCAATGTCCAGTACTTGTCGCAAAAATCCCTCGGCTGCAGTGTATATATGTATGTTCGTCTAGCCACAATGTTGACTATTTCAGGTAAGCATTTATCGAGTGTTAATCAAGAAATTACAGACAATGTTTGTGTAAAATCTCCTGAGGGCAATATCAATACATTCCCGAATGGTTGGACGTTTCCATGCAAATCCCGCGACAATGGATCAAGGACCTCAAGCAATTTTTTATGTGCCATCGTGCACTGATCTCAAATAATTAGTTTACATTTTTGTACTACTTTTTCCATAGCGGATGTTCTAGAAATATTGCAAGTAGGAGTTTCGATGATTTATATGTTCAATGGCTGCTTAAGAGCTGAATTAGCAATGCTTCCACCTGGTAGCAATTCCAGGCGAAGCGATGTAATTGTTTGAACGAGCCATTGCCATAAGTAATCAATCTTATTTGGCGCTGTAAACGCCTAAGCCATTTTTGCCGAGGTCGACAAAGAACGCCAGTCGTTTCTCTCTGTGCCAACTGACGACAATGGGAAATGCCCCGTGGAGCCAAGTTCTTATCCACTTGGTCTCTCCCTCTTCCTCTGCTATCACCAGCGGATTGCGAGTTTAATACTTTGAGAACTGGATTGTCCCTTCCCATTCGAACGACGTGGCTAAGCCAGCGGAGCCGCTGTATTTTCATTCAATACACTATGTCCATTTCGTTGTATAGCTCATACAACTCATCGTTCCATCGTCTGCGGTACTCCCGTCAGTAGTATACTGCTAGGAGCGCTGCTGCACCGGTTCCAGAACCGCCATAAGGTTTGCTGTTGCTCCGGTGCAGAACCGCTATATGGTTTGCTGCTGCCCCGCCGCAAGCTTTGCTGCTCCGCCAAAAGATGTCGCCGATCGTAATCCAAGTTCAGAACCAAGATAAAGGCCGCAAGATGTCGCTGGTGACAAATCTGAGTCCGGAACCGGAACCGATCACAGGGTGTTCCGCTGATGGAAATCCAAGAAATCCGATACAAGGTGGTTTATATGTCGAAAATTGGTAAGATGTATTGGTATACATATATACATACGTATTCTCATACACACATCTATATGCAAACATACATACATACATATGTATATACATATATAGATGCTCCACCCCTAGAAAAGTGTGTTAATGATGTTCACATAGTTAATTGCTAAGTATTTAATATATATGTACGTGTATATGAATGGAAAGGCCTGTTGATGTTGATGATGAGAACAAATAAAATTTAATTTGAAATAAAAGAAGGTTTTATATTTATTTATTTATTTTGATAATAAGAATTTTAAACATAAATGTCCGCAATTATATGAATTATAGCTTTGCTGTTTATTATAGTTATATTTAATGTTTTTTCCTAAATACTTTATTATTTGTTTAGGAGTATAAGTTTCCAAAGCTATCGAAACAATCAATCTCATTATCGTTTTCCAGTATTTGAACTATCCAAATTTATTATTCCACATTCTCTCTTAAATGGTTTACGGGGTAAACTGTCACACATAAATAAATAAATTTTGAATACTTCTTTAAGTCTACATCAGTAAGAGGTCTTCTGGGTAGCTTCATGAAGAGTTTTTTTGATATGGTTTTAAATATAATCCGAATCCCTTTTTATAAGGCTTTAAAAACATTCCTTTTCTCATTGAAATAGCTTCCATTGTATTATTATGACGTTTCGCCTCCAATAACTGCTCCTTTCCAGTTTTTATAGCATTGATT
>NW_016157871.1:190399-191605 GCF_001687245.7 Rhagoletis zephyria
ATATATATAGTTGTATATTGAAAAAGAACATGTTAATCTTTTCAATTTGGGAAAATTATAAAATATATATAGTTGTTGCATTGAAAAGGGCATGTTAAACTTTTCGTAGCCATAGGAATTGGGAAAATTATTAAGTATATATGGTGGTATATTGAAAAAGAACATTTTAATCTTATCAATTTGGGAAAATTATAAACTATATATAGTTGTTGTATTGAAAAAGAGCATGTTAAACTTTTCGTAGCCATAGGAATTGGGAAAATTATTAAGTATATATGGTGGTATATTGAAAAAGAACATTTTAATCTTATCAATTTGGGAAAATTATAAACTATATATAGTTGTTGTATTGAAAAAGAGCATGTTAAACTTTTCGTAGCCATAGGAATTGGGAAAATTATTAAGTATATATGGTGGTATATTGAAAAAGAACATTTTAATCTTATCAATTTGGGAAAATTATAAACTATATATAGTTGTTGTATTGAAAAAGAGCATGTTAAACTTTTCGTAGCCATAATCAACAACAAAAATTTTCTATTATAACATACTATACCTATATACATATATAGGCAAATTCTTATCGACGGGTGGAGCATATTTGTATGTTTAAATGAGCATTCTTATATACGGGTGGAGCACACTTTATGCCGATTCGAACATTCTTATAGACGAGTGGAGCAAAAAAAGAATGTAAATGTAGTATATAAAAAGATTAATTTGATATTTGGTTTTCATTATTCAGCGGAGTGTAATCGATTATTTCTTCTCATCTCGCTAATTTAATTTAATTTAATTTAATATTATATTGAAAACATTAGTGCATTAAGATGTAATCTTTACTTGCACAATGATACAAACAAATTGCAAGAAATAAAATATAAAAAATATAATTAATATTACAATATAGATTAAGGTAATGTGAACGTTGAATTACAAATCATATATTCTAAAATAAAACAAAGGTAAGCTTATAACCACTATTCTTGATCACGCTTGGAAGAAAAAAAGTTAAATATGAGTTTTTTGAAGTTGCCTATGTGCAACGCGTTCTTCAAGGACAGTGGAAGGGAGTTCCAGAGCCTTACCGCATTAATAAAAAACAGTCTTGANGCACAATGATACAAACAAATTGCAAGAAATAAAATATAAAAAATATAATTAATATTACAATATAGATTAAGGTAATGTGAACGTTGAATTACA